>NW_024728470.1:0-9980 GCF_018991925.1 Homarus americanus | reverse complement strand
GGGGACTTTTTATATTTGATCAGTGGTCTTTGTTATACTCGACCAGGGGACTTTGTTATACTCGACCAGGGTGCCTTTGTTATGCTCGATCAGGGGACGTTTTTATACTCGACCTGGGGCCTTTGTTATGCTTGACCAGGGGACTTTGTTATACTCGATCAGAGGACTTTGTTATACTCAATCAGGGGACTTTGTGATACTCGACCTCGGGACTTTGTCTTACTCGATCAGGGGACTTTGTTATACTCGACCAGGGGACTTTGTTATACTCGGTCAGGTGCCTTTGTTATACTCGATCGGGGTCCTTTGTTATACTGATTCAGGGGACTTTGTTATACTCGATCAGGTGACTTTGTTATATTCGTTCATGGGACTTTGTCATACTCGATCAGGGGGCTTTGTTATACTCGACCAGGGTGCCTTTGTTATGCTCGATCAGGGGACTTTGTTATACTCAATCAAGGGACTTTGTTATACTCAATCAGGGGACTTTGTTTTTCTCTATCAGGGGGCTTTGTTATACTCGATCAGGGGACTTTGTTATACTCGACCAGAGGACTTTGTTTTACTCGATCAGGAGACTTTGTTTTATTCGACCAGGGATCTTTGTTATGCTCGACGAGGAGCCTTTTTGTTATACTCGATAAGGGGAATTTGTTATACTCGATCAGGGGACATTGTTATACTCGATCAGGAGACTTTGTTATACTCGACCAGGGGACTTTGTTTCTGTTGACATGGGGACATTGTTATACTTGACCAGGGGACTTTGTTATGCTCGACCAGGGGCCTTTGTTATGCTCGATCCGGGGACTTTGTTATACACGACCAGGGGACTTTGTTATACTCGATTAGAGGACTTTGTTATACACGACCAGGGGACTTTGTTATACTCGATCAGAGGACTTTGTTATACTCGATGGGGGACTTTGTTATACTCGATCACGGGACTTTGTTATACTTGATCAGGGGACTTTGTATTATTCGTTGAGGAGGGGGTTTGTTATGCTCGAAGAGGGGCCTTTGTTATGCTCGATAAGTGGACTTTGTTATATTCGATCAGAGGACTTTGTTATTCTCGATCAGGGGCCTTTGTTATTCTCGATCGAGAACTGTTAACCTCGACCAGGGTACCTTTGTTATATAACTCGATCAGGACTTTGTTATACTAGATCAAGGACTTTGTTATACTCAATCAGGACTTTCGTATACTCGATTAGGAGGACTTTGTTGCTCTTTCGATGGGGGCTTTGTTATACTCGATGAGGGCTTTGTTATGCTCGATCAGGTGCTTTGTTATACTCGATCAGGGGACTTTGTTATACTCGATCAGGGGCCTTTGTTATACTCGATCAGGGGACTTTGTTATACTCGATCAGTGGACTTTGTTATACTCGATGAGGGGACTTTGTTATACTGAATCAGGGGACTTTTATATTTGATCAGGGGTCTTTGTTATACTCGATCAAGGGGGCTTTGTTATACTCGATCAGGTTGACTTTGTTATACTCGATCAGGGTCCTTCGTTATACTCGATCAGGGGACTTTGTTATACTCGACCAGGGGACTTTGTTATACTCGGTCAGGTGTCTTTGTTATACTCGATCGTTGTTCTTTGTTATACTCATTCAGGGGACTTTGTTATACTCGATCAGGTGACTTTGTTATATTCGTTCATGGGACTTTGTCATGCTCGATCAGGGGGCTTTCTTATACTCGACCAGGGTGCCTTTGTTATGCTCGATCAGGGGACTTTGTTATACTCAAACAAGGGACTTTGTTATACTCAATCAGGGGACTTTGTTTTTCTCTATCAGGGGGCTTTGTTATACTCGATCAGGGGACTTTGTTATACTCGACAAGGGTACTTTGTTATACTCGATCAGGAGACTTTGTTTTACTCGACCAGGGGACTTTGTTATACTCGATCAGGGGACTTTGTTATTCTCGATCAGGGGACTTTGTTATACTCGACCAGGGGACTTTGTATCTGTTGACATGGGGACTTTGTTATACTCGACCAGGGGACTTTGTTATGCTCGACCAGGGGCCTTTGCTATGCTCGATCCGGAGCTTTGTTATACTCGATCAGGGGACTTTGTTATACTCAATTAGGGGCCTTTGTTATACTCGATTAGGGGACTTTGTTGTACTCGATCAGAGTACTTTGTTATACTCAATTAGGGGACTTTGTTTGTCTCGATGAGGGGGCTTTGTTATACTCGATCAGGGGACTTTGTTATACTCGACCAGGGGACTTTGTTTCTCTCGATCAGGGGACTTTGTTATACTCAACCAGGGGACTTTGTTAAGCTCGACCAGGGGCCTTTGTTATGCTCGATCCGGTTCTTTGTTATACTCGATTAGGGGACTTTGTTATACTCGATCAGGGGATTTTGTTGTACTCGTTCTGGGTCTTTGTTATACTCAATGAGGGGCCTTTGTTATACTCGATCAAGGGACTTTGGTATACTCGATCAGGTGACTTTGTTATACTTGTTCAGAGGACTTTGTTATACTCAATCAGGGGACTTTGTTTTACTCGAGCAGGGGGCTTTGTTAAATTCGATCAGGGGACTTTGTTATACTCAATCAGGGGACTTTGTTTTACTCGAGTAGGGGGCTTTGTTATATTCGATCAGGGGACTTTGTTATACTCGATGAGGGGGCTTTGTTATACTCGATCATGGGACTTTGTTATAGTCGTCCAGGAACTTTGTTATACTCGACCAGGGGACGTTTTTATACTCGACCAGGGGCCTTTGTTATGCTCGACCAGGGGACTTTGCTATACTCGATCAGAGGACTTTGTTATACTCAATCAGGGGACTTTGTTATACTCGACCAGGGGACTTTGTTTTACTCGATCAGGGGACTTTGTTATACTCGACCAGGGGACTTTGTTATACTCGGTCAGGTGCTTTTGTTATACTCGATCGTGGGCCTTTGTTATACTATTTCAGGGGACTTTGTTATACTCGATCAGGTGACTTTGTTATATTCGTTCATGGGTCTTTGTCATACTCGATCAGGAGGCTTTGTTATACTCGACCAGGGTGCCTTTGTTATGCTCGATCAGGGGACTTTGTTATACTCGATCAGGGGATTTTGTTATACTCGATCAGGGGACTATGTTTTACTCGACCAGGGGACTTTGTTTTACTCGATCAGAGTACTTGGTTATACTCAATCAGGGGACTTTGTTTTTCTCGTTGAGGGGGCTTTGTTATACTCGATCAGGGGACTTTGTTATACTCGACCAGGGGACTTTGTTTCTCTCGATTAGGGGACTTTGTTTTACTCGACCAGGGGACTTTGTTATACTCTACCAGGGTGCATTTGTTATGCTTGATCATGGGAATTTGTTATACTCGATGAGGGGACTTTGTTATACTGAATCAGGGGACTTTTTATATTTGATCAGTGGTCTTTGTTATACTCGATCAAGGGGGCTTTGTTATACTCGATCAGGTGACTTTGTTATACTCGATCAGGTGCCTTCGTTATACTCGATCAGGGGACTTTGTTATACTCGACCAGGGGACTTTGTTATACTCGACCAGGGTGCCTTTGCTATGCTCGATCAGGGGACGCTTTTATACTCGACCTGGGGCCTTTGTTATGCTTAAACCAGGGGACTTTGTTATACTCGATCAGAGGACTTTGTTATACTCAATCAGGGGACTTTGTTATACTCGACCTGGGGAGTTTGTCTTACTCGATCAGGGGACTTTGTTATTCTCGACCAGGGGACTTTGTTATACTCGGTCAGGTGCCTTTGTTATACTCGATCGGACTCCTTTGTTATACTCATTCAGGGGACTTTGTTATACACGATCAGGTGACTTTGTTATATTCGTTCATGGGACTTTGTCATACTCGATCAGGGGGCTTTGTTATACTCGACCAGGGTGCCTTTGTTATGCTCGATCAGGGGACTTTGTTATACTCAATCAAGGGACTTTGTTATACTCAATCAGGGGACTTTGTTTTTCTCTATCAGGGGGCTTTGTTATACTCGATCAGGGGACTTTGTTATACTCGACAAGGGGACTTTGTTATACTCGATCAGGAGACTTTGTTTTACTCGACCAGGGGACTTTGTTATGCTCGACGAGGAGCCTTTTTGTTATACTCGATAAGGGGACTTTGTTATACTCGATCAGGGGACTTTGTTATACTCGATCAGGGGACTTTGGTTATATTCGTCCAGGGGACTTTGTTTCTGTTGACATGGAGACTTTGTTATACTCGACCAGGGGAATTTGTTATGCTCGACCAGGGGCCTTTGTTATGCTCGATCCGGGGCTTTGTTATACTCGATCAGGGGACTTTGTTATACTCGATTAGGGGCCTTTGTTATACTCGATTGGGGGACTTTGTTATACTCGATCATGGGACTTTGTTATACTCGATGAGGGGACTTTGTTTTACTCGACCAGGGTACATTGTATTACTCGATCAGAGTACTTTGTTATACTCATTCAGGAGACTTTGTTTTTCCCGATGAGGGGGCTTTGTTATACTCGATCAGGGGACTTTGTTATACTCGACCAGGGGACTTTGTTTCTCTCGATCAGGGGACTTTGTTATACTCGACCAGGGGACTTTGTTATGCTCGACCAGGGGCCATTGTTATGCTCGATCCGGTTCTTTGTTATACTCGATCACGGGACTTTGTTATACTCGATCAGGGGATTTTGTTGTACTCGTTCAGGGTCTTTGTTATACTCGATGAGGGGCCTTTGTTATACTCGATCAAGGGACTTTGGTATACTCGATCAGGTGACTTTGTTATACTTGTTCAGAGGACTTTGTTATACTCAATCAGGGGACTTTGTTTTACTCGAGCAGGGTGCTTTGTTATATTCGATCAGGGGACTTTGTTATACTCAATCAGGGGGCTTTGTTTTACTCGAGCAGGGGGCTTTGTTATATTCGATCAGGGGACTTTGTTATACTCGATGTGGGGGCTTTGTTATACTCGATCATGGGACTTTGTTATAGTCGTCCAGGGGACTTTGTTATACTCGACCAGGAGACATTTTTATACTCGACCAGGGGCCTTTGTTATGCTCGACCAGGGGACTTTGTTATACTCGATCAGAGGACTTTGTTATACTCAATCAGGGGACATTGTTATACTCGACCAGGGGACTTTGTTTTACTCAATCAGGGAACTTTGGTATACTCGACCAGGGGACTTTGTTATACTCGGTCAGGTGCCTTTGTTATACTTGATCGGGGGCCTTTGTTATACTCATTCAGGGGACTTTGTTATACTCGATCAGGTGACTTTGTTATATTCGTTCATGGGTCTTTGTCATACTCGATCAGGGGGCTTTGTTATACTCGACCAGGGTGCCTTTGTTATGCTCGATCAGGGGACTTTGTTATACTCGATCAAGGGATTTTGTTATACTCAATCAGGGGACTTTGTTATACTCGATCAGGGAACTTTGTTATACTCGATCAGGGGACTTTGTTTTACTCGACCAGGTGACTTTGTTTTACTCAATCAGAGTACTTTGTTATACTCAATCAGGGGACTTTGTTTTTCTCGATGAGGGGGCTTTGTTATACTCGATCAGGAGACTTTGTTATACTTGACCAGGGGACTTTTTTCTCTCGATCAGGGGACTTTGTTATACTCGAGCAGGGGACTTTGTTATACTCTACCAGGGTGCCTTTGTTATGCTCGATCATGGGAATTTGTTATACTCGATGAGGGGACTTTGTTATACTCGATCAGGGGCCTTCGTTATACTCGATCAGGGGACTTTTTATATTTGATCAGGGGTCTTTGTTATACTCGATCAAGGGGGCTTTGTTATACTCGAGCAGGTGACTTTGTTATACACGATCAGGGGCCTTCGTTATACTCGATCAGGGGACTTTGTTATACTCGACCAGGGGACTTTGTTATACTCGGTCAGGTGCCTTTGTTATACTCGATCGGGGTCCTTTGTGATACTCATTCAGGGGACTTTGTTATACTCGATCAGGTGACTTTGTTATATTTGTTCATGGGTCTTTGTCATACTCGATCAGGGGGCTTTGTTATACTCGACCAGGGTGCCTTTGTTATGCTCGATCAGGGGACTTTGTTATACTCGATCAGGGGACTTTGTTATACTCGATCTGGGGACTTTGTTTTACTCGACCAGGGGACTTTGTTTTACTCGATCAGAGTACTTTGTTATACTCAATCAGGGGACTTTGTTTTTCTCGATGAGGGGGCTTTGTTATACTCGATCAGGGGACTTTGTTATACTCGACCAGGGGAGTTTGTTTCTCTCGATCAGGGGACTATGTTATATTCGTTCATGGGTCTTTGTCATACTCGATGAGGGGGCTTTGTTATACTCGACCAGGGTGCCTTTGTTATGCTCGATCAGGGGACTTTGTTATACTCGATCAGGGGACTTTGTTATACTCAATCAGGGGACTTTGTTTTACTCGACCAGGGGACTTTGTTTTACTCGATCAGAGTACTTTGTTATACTCAATCAGGGGACTTTGTTTTTCTCGATGAGGGGGCTTTGTTTTACTCGATCAGGGGACTTTGTTATACTCGACCAGGGGACTTTGTTTCTCTCGATCAGGGGACTTTGTTATACTCGACCTGGGGACTTTGTTATACTCTACCAGGGTGCCTTTGTTATGCTCGATCATGGGAATTTGTTATACTCGATGAGGGGACTTTGTTATACTGAATCAGGGGACTTTTTATATTTGATCAAGGGTCTTTGTTATACTCGATCAAGGGGGCTTTGTTATACTCGAACAGGTGACTTTGTTATACTCGATCAGGGGCCTTCGTTATACTCGATCAGGGGACTTTTTTATACTCGACCAGGGGACTTTGTTATACTCGACCGGGGTGCCTTTGTTATGCTCGATCAGGGGACGTTTTTATACTCGACCTGGGGCCTTTGTTATACTCGACCAGGGGACTTTGTTATACTCGATCAGAAGACTTTGTTATATTCAATCAGGGGACTTTGTTATACTCGACCTGAGGACTCTGTCTTACTCGATCAGGGGACTTTGTTATACTCGACCTGAGGACTTTGTTATGCTCAGTCAGGTGCCTTTGTTATACTCGATCGGGGGCCTTTGTTATACTCATTCAGGGGACTTTGTTATACTCGATCAGGTGACTATGTTATATTCGTTCATGGGACTTTGCCATACTCGATCAGGGGGCTTTGTTATACTCGACCAGGGTGCCTTTGTTATGCTCGATCAGGGGACTTTGTTATACTCGATCAAGGGACTTTGTTATACTCAATTAGGGGACTTTGTTTTTCTCTATCAGGGGGCTTTGTTATACTCATTCAGGGGACTTTGTTATACTCGATCAGGTGACTATGTTATATTCGTTCATGGGACTTTGTCATACCCGATCAGGGGGCTTTGTTATACTCGATCAGGGGACTTTGTTTTACTCAATCAGGGGACTTTGTTTTACTCGATCAGAGTACTTTGTTATACTCAATCAGGGGACTTTGTTTTTCTCGATGAGGGGGCTTTGTTATACTCGATCAGAGTACTTTGTTATACTCAATCAGGGGACTTTGTATACTCGATCAGGGCCTTTATTTATATGCTCGATCTAGAGGCTTTGTTTTACTGATCAGGGGACTTTGTTGTTATACTCGATTAGGGCCTTTGTTATGCTCGATTAGGGACTTTGTTATACTCGATCACGGGACTTTGTTATATGCTTGATGGGGGACTTTGTTTACTCGACCAGGGACTTTGTTTTACTCGATCAAATTAGCTTTGTTATACTCAATCAGGGGACTTTGTTTCTCGATGGGGGGCTTTGTTATACTCGATGAGGGACTTTGTTATGCTCGACAGGGGACTTTCTTTCACTCTCGATTAGGGGGGACTTTGTTATACTCGACAAGGGGACTTTGTTGCTTGTAAACCAGGGGCCTTTGTTATGCTCGATCCGGTTCTTTGTTATACTCGATCAGGGGACTTTGTTATACTCGATCAGGGGATTTTGTTGTACTCGTTCAGGGTCTTTGTTATACTCGATGTGGGGCCTTTGTTATACTCGATCAAGGGACTTTGGTATACTCGATCAAGGGACTTTGTTATACTCAATCAGGGGACTTTGTTTTTCTCTATCAGGGGGCTTTGTTATACTCGATCAGGTGACTTTGTTATACTTGTTTAGAGGACTTTGTTATACTCAATCAGGGTACTTTGTTTTACTCGAGCAGAGGGCTTTGTTATATTCGATCAGGGGACTTTGTTATACTCAATCAGGGGACTTTGTTTTACTCGAGCAGGGGGCTTTGTTATATTCGATCCGGGTACTTTGTTATACTCGATGAGGGGGCTTTGTTATACTTGATCATGGAACTTTGTTATAGTCGTCCAGGGGACTTTGTTATACTCGACCAGGGGACGTTTTTATACTCGACCGGGGGCCTTTGTTATGCTCGACCAGGGGACTTTGTTATACTCGATCAGAGGACTTTGTTATGCTCAATCAGGGGACTTTGTTATACTCGACCAGGGGACTTTGTTATACTCGACCAGGGGACTTTGTTATTCTCGGTCAGGTGCTTTTGTTATACTCGATCGGGGGCCTTTGTTATACTCATTCAGGGGTCTTTGTTATACTCGATCAGGTGACTTTGTTATATTCGTTCATGGGTCTTTATCATACTCGATCAGGGGGCTTTGTTATACTCGACCAGGGTGCCTTTGTTATGCTCGATCAGGGGACTTTGTTATACTCGATCAAGGGACTTTGTTAAAGTCAATCAGGGGACTTTGTTTTTCTCTATCAGGGGGCTTTGTTATACTCGATCAGGGGTCTTTGTTATACTCGACCAGGGAACTTTGATTTACTCGATCAGGAGACTTTGTTATACTCGACCAGTGGACTTTGTTATGCTCGACCAAGAGCCTTTTTGTTACACTCGATAAGGGGACTTTCTTATACTCGATCAGGGGACTTTGTTATACTCGATCAAGGGACTTTCTTATACACGACCAGGGGACTTTGTTTATGTTGACATGGGGACTTTTTATACACGACCAGGGGACATTGTTATGCTCGACCAGGGGCCTTTGTTATGCTCGATCCGGGGCTTTGTTATACTCGATTAGGGGACTTTGTTATACTCGATCACGGGACATTGTTATACTCGATGAGGGGACTTTGATTTACTTGACCAGGGGACTTTGTTATACTCGACCAGGGGACCTTGTTTCACTCGATCATGGCCCTTTGTTACTTATATTTTTGGAGCCTTGGGGACTGTTTCGATAGAGACATGGCCTTCGGTTCTTTGTTGCTCTCGATCAGGGGACTTTGGTATGCTCGATCAGGTGACTTTGTTATACTTGTTCAGAAGGACTTTGTTATATACTCCAATCAGGGACTTTGTTTTACTCGATCAGGGGACTTTGTTATACTCGTCCAGGGGCCTTTGTTATACACGATCCGGGGCTTTGTTATACTCGATCAGGGGACTTTGTTATACTCTATCAGGGGACTTTGTTGTAATAGTTCAGGGGACTTTGTTATACTCGAACAGAGGCCTTTGTTATACTCGATCAGGGGACTTTGGTATACTCAATCAGGTGACTTTGTTATACTCGTTCAGAGGACTTTGTTATACTCGATCAGGGGGGTTTGTTATACTCGATCAGGGGACTTTGTCATACTCGATGAGGGGGCTTTGTTATACTCGATCATGGGACTTTGTTGTAGTCGTTCAGGGGACTTTGTTATACTCGACCAGGGGACGTTTTTATACTCGACCAGGGGCCTTTGTTATGCTCGACCAGGGGACTTTGGTATACTCGATCAGAGGACTTTGTTATACTCAATCAGGGGACTTTGTTATACTCGACCAGGGGACTTTGTTATATTCGGTCAGGTGCCTTTGTTATACTCGATCGGGGCCTTTGTCATACTCATTTAGGGGACTTTGTTATACTCGATG
>NW_024728469.1:0-21123 GCF_018991925.1 Homarus americanus | reverse complement strand
GTTTCTTTCTGGGGGCTGTCGGTATCTTGGGAGCTGTCGGTGTCTTGGGTTCTCTGGTGGCCTTCTTCGGTGTAGAGTGTACCTCGGCTGTTACTCGTGTGCGGACCGGAGTGGCTTCCTCCACTGAGGTGGCTGGAGCTGTGGCGACTTGCCCGAGGACGCTCCCCATGAGTATTTGGAGCTGTGTGGGTTGGATCTTGTGGCCCAGTAGTCCGGCTAGGCCCTCCGCGAAGGTCGTCAGTACATTGGCTAGGTCTGATATGTGTATCATTCCTTCTGGTGCCTTGGTGTGTGCTTCTTTTGTCTTTCTCGTGGTTGTCGTTCTCTGCTGCTTGGGTGGCTGAGGTGTGGCTGTAGTGAGGCCAGGAAACTGGGCTGCACTTTGGGTGTTGACTGGCTGAGGAGGTTGTCTTTGTTGTTTGGGCCTTTGGGTTCCCCACACGAAGGTACTTGGTGGGGCTGGTGTGTGGGCGGTGGGGGCCGGTCTTGCTGCTGGTCGGTTTGCCTGGACCCTCTTTGTTCTCTCGGAGCATCCAGGATTCCAGGCGTGGTGTTTGCCCCCGCAGTTGGCACACTTGGGGGCAATTTTTTCCCCATTTTTCAGCTTGGTGAGGCAGGACTGTGTGCCGTGCTTCTGTGCGCAGACTGCGCAGATTTCCCTGTACGTGCACCTTGTCTGATGGTGCCCGTATTTCTGGCATCTGAAGCATCGCAGGGGCTCTGGGACGAAGGGCCTCACTTCGTAGATCCCCCAGGTTTTGAGGTCTATGGTGCTGGGGGTGAGCCGTAGTGCGTTATGAGGACTTGTTTCGTGGTGGCCGTCTTGTCGGACAGGGGAGAGCATCTCTCGGCTTTTAGGATCTTCGGGTGGTTCTCCAGGGGTTCGAGAGGTAGTTCCTTTGGGTACCGGAGGACTACCGACTTCATCAGTTTCTGGGAGGGGTCTAGCTTGGTTGAAGTGATGGTGGTGGTGTTTTGTAGGTAGGTGTCGAGGGTGGTGGCGGAGTTCTTGTCTTTGGGGTGAACGATCATCTCCCCCTTTAGGTTGGGCCGCACTGAGAACTTGGCCAGTGGGTTTTGCTTTTCCATCTCTGTGACGGCGGCATATGTTGTTTTTGCGTCCGTTTTCGTGATCCGGAATTTTGGCAGTGTCGTTGGAGGTGAGCTGGTGGTGGTGATGGGTGCCTTGGGGGCTGCTTGACGGCAATCGTTTCCCGAAAGGGCACGTCGGCGTTTCTTATTTTCTACCTTCGTCCAGTTGTCCTCAGTAGCGGTAGCAGTGGTGGTGGTGGTGGAGGTGGTGGTGGTGGTGGAGTTGTTGGAGGTGGTGGCAGAGTTCCTGCTTTTCAGGGCTTCGTTGAAGGCGCGTAACTGGTCTGCTTTCTCTGTGCGAAGCCTGTCGTGGTTCGGGTCGTCAGGTTGGCGGTTCAGGCGGGGATCGCGGTTAGGAGGGCGTACGCGCTCCATAACCGGGTTGTTGTTGTTGTTGTTGTTGTTGTTGTTGTTGTTTTAGATCCTACCTATTCCGGTTGAGTAAACAGCAAAGGAATTACAGCACTCCCCACTAGCTGGTGGTCGTAGAGTGGTTCCTGAGCTTCTCTCACGGAGCCCCGATTGGGGAAGCCTACTTCCTAGTGTATGTGACTGCTCACTTATAGACGTGAGCTAAGTGTGCCTATTTGGGAAGGATAAGGATTGCGACCCTCTTTCCAGGTGGACCCGCACGATCACGGTTTTCCTGGAAAGACTCGGCTGGGGAGGGTTTGCTCCGACCCCCTTTCGTGTTCACAATCTCCTGGGAGGGAGGTGAACAGTTACAGGGGGGACCGCAGGACGAATACACTTTTGAGGGTGCAGGTCCCTAGGCCAGAGCGAAAAGGAAAAATAGTAGTAGAAGGAAAAGGGCTCAAACCACGCCGGGAATATCGCGCTATAACTGCTCTCCAGCTGGAGTGTGGGTCACTCACACCACCAGTGGGGAGGGCAAGCTAATGCTCGATAAACCAAGAACGCTCGTGAGTTGTTGTGGGCGATGACAGTCGTGGGTGGTCCGGTCCGGGAAGATGGCCAACAATGGCACAAGGGAGAGGGCGGTCTTCAAAGTTCCGGGTCCAGCAGGAGGTCTTGTTGAGAGGTCTTCTTCGTTCAGGAGCGATGTGATAAGTGGGCGGCCTGGCAGGCGGGCGGGCTTACTCTTACAGACGACTACTCTCTCCTACCTTCCCCAAACAAGGGCTTTTCGAAAGTATACATTGGACACAAATGACTTAGTACATACATTGGTGGTTTAACAAAAGCCCTCATTAGAGATAGGTGAAGGAGCACACAGTGAACATACAGATTAATGTTTGCACGCGTAGATCATGTAAGGTGAGGTGTTGAACACCAGACACGTGGTGTAGTAACTCCCTCACAGATGGCGTTATGAGGGGCCTGATGATGTAGCAGTTACCTCACAGATGGTGTTATGAGGAACTTCACATGATGATGCTGTAGCCAAACATTCACTACGTGGTGTCGTAGCATCTTGGGGACACCACGTGGTCGACATGACTCACTCATTCAAGTGGGTGAGGTGTGGTCCCAGGCCTCTCTATCGTGGAGTCTCAGGGGAAGTATAACCGGGTACCTGGGACCTCACTGTGTGAAGCTGGTTAGCTAGCTTGGGTAAGACTCAACTGCCGAGTTGTTTTTCACTGAGTTAAGCACTGTTCACCACTATTCATCACTGGTTCCATTCCTTTGCCAAATGAGATAGTACCTTATGGCAAGAACTTGTTGATAGTCCGGTGGGGAGGAGGGTTCAGGGGAGTGAGTTGGTATGGACCAACATATAAATAATAATAATAATAATAATAATAATTAACGGTTTATTGAAAGAGCTTGGCAGCCAGAAGGCTGAAAATATACAGTTACATATTTGGGGAATGGGTTACGAATTACAAATAATATACAAGTAACATGCGTGACACAAATAAGACATATAATAACTAGCTGGGGAAAAGCTCAAACTACAGTTCATTTCAACATAGTGACAGTGCAAGGAGTAGTGTTTACTGGGAGTGAGTACACTGATTTATTACAAGTTATCGATAATTTTTACAATGGTTGGGACTGGGCTGTTCTTATAGCGATCAGTTCGTGCACGTATGGGCTGGATGCGGTTGTGGTGTCGAAGAGCAATTCTCGGACTAGGGATCTCAGATGGTAGTAGGAGCCGGTGTAGAAGCTTCTTACCAAATTGGCAGATGAGGTCGTGGTGATGGTCAGTGAGAGTCTAAAGGGTCGGTCAGTGTGTTGAGCGCTTCTTGATATGTGGAGTAGGAAGGGTAGAGAATAATCTTGCATGGCCTCTTTTGCACTTTTTCTAGGTGTTTACGTTGTGTGGCATTTAGGGAGGAAGACCAGGTGAGCTTGGGAAGTATGAATGTTGTGTAAACACTGAGGAGCTCGTGTGCAGGAACACCGAGGGACTTGAGTCGGCGTAGGAGGTGGAGACGGAAACTGGAGGATTTGATAACTTCACTGACGTGTGGTTTCTAATTTAGTTTGTTGTCTATGGTGACGCCGAGGAGCTTCGTGGAATCTAAAACCTGGAGTGTGTTCGGACCTAGAGTAATGGAAGGAGGTGGGACAATGTCGGAGGAGAGGTTGATGTGCATAACCATGGTTGTTGGTGGCCCAGTTTTGGAGACTGTTCAATAAATCATGAAGGGCGGTATAGTTTGGAGCAGAATTGTTGACGCTGATCCCAATGGTGGAGTCGTCGACATATTTCCAGCGAGCAGGGGTTTCTCTTAGGGCATCATTGATGAGCATAAGGAAGCAGAGTGGTCCCATCTTGGTGCCTTGGGGGACGCCACAGGTGAGTGACTGAAAGGTGGAGACAGCCAGCCCCTCGGAAGCGTACAGCTTGGCGTCGGTCACTGAGGAAGTCTGTAAGCCCTGGTATAATAAGACTTCTCCGAAGCCCGAGGTCAATAGCTTAGTTGATGATTATATTGTGGTCGACTAGGTCGAACGCTTTAGTGAAATCAATGAAGGCGACAGCTACAGACGTTTTTCGTTTCTCGAGATGGCGGTATATGTAATCGAGAAAGCTGACAAGACAGTCAGTCAGTCAGTCAGTGGTGGAGGAAGTTTTCAGGTTGCCAAATTGCTGAGGGTCTACTACGACTCCTGCAATATCAGCAAAAGCCCAGCCAGTCGAACACAAAACTTTCACAGATTAGGCTGGGTATTGGGGTGATTGCAATAGGTCGTAGCTGATTTAAGGATTGTGGGTTGGTTGACTTGGGCACTGGTGATACATAAGAGGTCTTCCAGTCAGCTGGGCATCTGGCTTGACTGAGAGAAGCATTGATGATGGAGCATAGGGGTTTAGCAAGCTCCGGGGAGAACTCCTTGAAGCGTTTCATTGGTAAGTCAATGGGGGTGGTAGAGCGTTTTAATTTTAGTTTGTCCAGGCGTTTTGCTATTTCAAATACTTCTACTAAGTCAGTGGGAAGGGGGGGGGGCTGGTAGGTAAGCAGGGAGAGTGGTTGTGTCAAGCCGGGGGAGCGTCTGGCATATAGTAGCGAAGTGTGTGTGTGTGTGTGTGTGTGTGTGTGTGTGTGTGTATACTACTGTACTTTTTAGATCCTCCTACGCAACCTAACCTATTATAGTTAAGTATAGTAGGCTATACACTATTTTGTTTGTATGTGTTATAAAATGAAATTGCATGTTATTATTTTTAATATTATTATTATTAATATTATTATTATTATTAGTAGTAGTAGTAGTATTATTATTATTATTATTGTTATTATTATTACATGCTAATATAATACTAAGTTGCCCGCCAGATTTCCTCAGAGATGGGAGGAGCACATTGGCGGCGGTGTTGTTTATACTCCGCCCGATTACTGATTCCTATTCACCGAGCCAGAGCTGGCGGGCGGCGTGTTATGTGCCACGTTTTGTTTCCCATTGGGCGTACCGCTCAGCTGGGGAGTAGGAGATTTCATAAAAAGAAAGTTTGAGTGGAGAGCACACCTTTTCCTTCACATACAGTTATCTTAGACCATCTACTAGTATAATAGTTTGCACAAAAATACTCTACACTCTTTCTAGGTTATTGTTATGTTTTTTTTTTTTTTTTTGATTTCTCATCAGATTGTGCATTCAACTAATATACACTATTAGTGTGTTTATTATTATGTTTTATAGTATTATTTCGTATAATATTGGGTAACACAATTAGAGTCACTAGTATAGTATATTTTCGGGGTTTATAGCAGTTTGTGGTCTAATAGTATCATGCTTTATGAGTGGTGTTCTATGTAGTGATGGATGATTAGGCAATAAAATATGCTTTGGGTGTTTATAGCAGTTTGTGGTCTACTAGTATCATGCTTTATGGGTGGTGTTCTATGTAGTGATGATTAGGCCATAAAATATGCTTTTGGTTTATTGCTAACAAAATATACTTTGCTCTACCGCTGGAGTGCAAAACATGGTGAAACTTACATACACCGTTAATAAAGTATTGGTGGAAGAAGAAGAAGAAGTAAGAGGAAGAATTGTGGAGGGAATGAACAGTGAGACAATGTAAAGCCTCCGGGATGGCGGCAGCGTTTCTGTTATTAATATATAATAAGACAATAGGAAAATATGTTGTTGTCTCTACCTGTATTATTACCTTTGCGATAGCATGGTTCAATTTTGGGAGGACATAGGAAGGAGCAGGAGGTTAGGAAGGGATTTGTAGTGGGAGAGATAGTGTCTGTGATCCTCGGGTCACCACTCCTCGGATTGTGTCAGTTCAAGTTTAGAAGCTCCAACAACTTTCCCTGAATACGAATTGGCAACCTTTCGATTTACAACAGGTACCTACTTACTGCTACAGTAGGTAGGTGAACAGGGACCAAGGGGGCTAGGAAGAGTGTCAAAACAACTTGCTCCTGCCTGCCTGTGTGATGTAGTCGTGGCCAGAATTAGGTTAGGATACAGACACATCTGGCTAGTTAGTAACGCTGTACCCATAAAGGAACACTCAGCATGTAAACTTGGTGATACACCTTTAAAGCACTACTATATTATTGAATGGGACACTGTCAAAGACTTCAGGCCACCTCACTTATTGTATCTTGAACTATGTCATTACTTCATTGAGGACATTACATTCTTGCTCTTTATCCCAAATTGGCTAGCCCACACTGGTAAATGTGTACTGTACTGTCAATGAATCTGATGTATTTCTTTGTGTATGAACCTGACTGAAAATAAGGTCGCCTCCCCTGCTGCTGCTGCTGCTGCTGCTTCTTGCGCCCTTCTAAGTCCCGTTTAAGTCCCCCACCCCAGGCCCCCGCAGTACCCCTTCACATCTACACCATTCAAAAACAATTTCACTCTATTTCCACAATACTATGCACGTAAAATAGAGTGTTATCCTGCAAAACGTTGATGTCGTATATTTCTCTCTTTAAGTGATATCCTGTGGCTCCGAAAGGAGCCTGTTTGGTTAGGTTGTCTTGTGTGAACGAACCTTGGGTTCTTATTTCTTCTCTGTCTTCTTGGGGAGGAGCACAGCTTGGATGTTAGGAAGGACACCCCCTTGGGCAATGGTGACTCCAGACAGGAGCTTGTTCAGCTCCTCGTCATTGCGAATGGCAAGCTGAAGATGACGCGGGATAATGCGGGTCTTCTTGTTGTCGCGGGCGGCGTTACCGGCCAGCTCGAGCACTTCTGCTGCCAGGTACTCCATGACGGCTGCAAGGTACACAGGTGCACCTGCACCAACACGCTCAGCATAGTTGCCTTTACGCAAGAGACGGTGGATCCTACCCACGGGGAACTGGAGTCCGGCCCTGCTAGAACGGGACTTTGACTTGCCCTTCACCTTGCCTCCCTTGCCGCGTCCTGACATGTTGCTGCTGCTGCTTTTCGTGATAGGGGTTAAATTTCCGCCCGCCACCTTGGTCTTTTATACCAAGCTCAGGATCAGGCCAGGTGGCCGTCTCGCGGACCCAACCAATGTAAGAGAGCCGTAGCTGCAGCCAGTCTGATCCTGAGCGGCCCGCTCGGTATATAAGGAAAAGTTAGTCGGGCCAGTTTTCAATTCTCTCGCTCCGCGCCACGAGTAACTGTGCCGCCATGCCTCCCAAAACTTCCGGAAAGGCTGCCAAGAAGGCTGGAAAGGCCCAGAAGGCCATTGCCAAGGGTGACAAGAAGAAGAAGCGCAGGAGGGAGGAAAGCTACAGCATCTACATCTACAAGGTACTGAAGCAAGTGCACCCCGACACAGGAGTCTCCTCCAAAGCTATGTCCATCATGAACTCTTTCGTGAACGACATCTTCGAGCGCATCGCTGCCGAGGCTTCCCGCCTGGCGCACTACAACAAACGCTCCACCATTACAAGTCGGGAAATCCAGACAGCTGTCCGACTCTTGCTGCCCGGTGAACTGGCCAAGCATGCCGTGTCTGAGGGCACCAAGGCTGTCACCAAGTACACCTCTTCCAAGTAAGAGGTTACTTGTGCACAACAAACACGCCATCCCACTACTACAACTTAATCGGCTCCATCGGAGCCACAGTTACATGTTAAAGAGACAGTTACCGACAGTGATATATTGAGAGGGAAATAAAAAAAAAAAAAAATTATAATAATCTGCATTCTCTATTGGCGTAGAAACCGGACTAAATCGAAACATAATAAATAAATAAATAAATTCTGCGTGGAGTACTTTTACACCCACTGCAAAGTGACATACATGGAGTGTGTTTGGGCTTCATTTCATGTTTGCAGCACGCCTATTTCATGTAAACAATTTATTTTATTTTATTGTATTTTATTGTATTTTCTTTTATTTTATTTATTTATTTATTTACTTATTCTTTATATATTTATTTGTTACTAGCTCTTGTTTGTTGCACCCACCCACCTCCCGAATTGATGACCTACTATACATTCGTGCCTGCACGACTGTTACCAACTTACCGTTAGGCGATTTGGGTAACCGAAATTAACGCTCTCCTACCACCAACCATTTCGATTGTCATGAAAATTATCTTCAGAACAGTTCTTTGGCCCTGAGAAGGGCCGAGTTATAGATGTCTGGTAGGTTTTGTTGTGCTTTTTGTTTTTCCCCAAGGAAGAGGACTTAAGCACGCTCTCCGCGGATGCGCCGGGCCAGCTGGATGTCCTTGGGCATGATGGTAACGCGCTTGGCGTGAATGGCACACAGGTTGGTGTCCTCAAAAAGACCCACCAGGTAAGCCTCAGAGGCTTCCTGCAGAGCCATGACGGCAGACGACTGGAAGCGCAGGTCAGTCTTGAAATCCTGGGCGATCTCACGCACCAGGCGCTGGAAGGGCAGCTTCCTGATGAGTAGCTCTGTGCTCTTCTGGTAACGACGGATCTCACGAAGGGCGACGGTTCCGGGCCTGTAACGATGGGGCTTCTTGACACCACCGGTGGCTGGGGCGGACTTGCGAGCTGCCTTGGTGGCAAGCTGCTTCCGTGGAGCCTTGCCTCCAGTGGACTTGCGGGCAGTCTGTTTAGTACGGGCCATCTCGACGACGAAATAAAATAATCTGATGACCTGTGAACCTCCACCTCAGTGGCCTCTCGTGGCCACAGGGGTGCCTGTCGTCATCCTCAAGCCACGCCCCACCTCCAGAGGGCGGCCTTGGTGTTACCGCTCGTCCTGGCACCCCTACTCCCCCTGGAAGAGCCGTGGGCGAGGAACTCTCTCCTCCTCTGCTGGCCGGATCTGAGTTTGTTAGTGGCCTTGGATCGTCAGGACCCCAAGAAACTAAACCTCCAAGTTCTCCAGAAGTTCTTTGAAACTAATGGGATCGTGGGGGTCACCAAGGTGGAACGTCTAAAGCTCCATGGTGACATCAAGATCACCTTCGCCGAGAAGGGCATGCCCGTACAGCTCGCGGAGATCCCAGACATCAACGGCATTCCATTTAAAATGATTGCCTACATGTGGGACAACCTGAAGCTGGGAGTAATCTCCCACGCCGAAATTGCCCACATGGACAAAGCAGAGCTGAGTGAGCTCCTCAAGGAGCAGCAGCTCCAAGTTGTGAAAAAGCTGTCCGACACCACTGCCCTCATCGGACACCACTCCACCCTACCCAAGGAAGCTCAACTGGCGTGGGTAACTATGCCAGTCAAGCCCTACTGCAGACCGAAACGGTGTTACAAATGCCAGCACTATGGACACACTGTAAACAAGTGTGAGGCGCAGGAAGACACCTGCTCCATGTGTGGCAGCCCTGGACACCGCTACACGGCCTGCCCCAACACAGAGAAAAAATGCGTTGCCTGTGGTGGCCCACACTCCTCCGCCGACCGGACCTGCCCCAGATGGAAGGAGGAATGCAGGGTAGCCAAGGCTCGTCTCGAGAAAAAACTGAGCTACAAAGAGGCCCTCCTTGCTGTACGCTCCCAAGAAAAGAAAAACCAGCAGTAAAGAAAAACCAAGAAAAGAAAACTCAACAGAAGCAGCCCACCACACAGAACCAAGAACACCACGTGGCCCGTGGTGCTGAAGCCCACGCGGCCAGTGGTGCTGAAGCCCACGTGGTCAACCTCTCCCTCTCTGAATTCTTACACACCTATGAGGACTTAAAATACGAGGAAGACGAACAAGAAGACCCAAACACAAACGAATGGACAATTCAAGAGAGCAAGAAGAGAAGGAGAGAGAGAAGAAAATCGACATCAAGCTAAGAAGACCAAGACATCCCCTCCACACAAGAAACCAAAACACAATCAAGCCGACCAAGCACTGAACATCCATTGCCCAACCCAACACGCACCTGACGCCTGACCTGACGCTTGACCTGACGCTTGACCTGACGCTAGCCTGGCCTTGTCTTGTCGCCTCCCTGCCGCGTCCAGCCGGGTTGTTTCTGCTGCCCCCATCTTATAATCCCTCACGCAAGCGGTGTTTAGCCACTGCATCTGTTCTCTCCTCCTAAAATTCACTTCAATCCTCCCTTTATTCTTCTCCTGAACCTCCTTTCCCCCTGTCACTAGCATTTTTCGATTCGATTCGCGATTACATATTGGAGCCAGGACCACCTGTAGTAGCAACCACAACAACATGACTGGACGAGGCAAAGGAGGCAAGGGACTTGGAAAGGGTGGCGCCAAGCGTCATCGTAAGGTGCTTCGTGACAACATCCAGGGTATCACCAAGCCCGCCATTCGTCGTCTAGCTCGGCGTGGAGGTGTTAAACGTATATCCGGCCTCATCTACGAGGAGACCCGCGGCGTCCTCAAGGTGTTTCTGGAGAACGTCATCCGTGACGCCGTCACCTACACCGAGCACGCAAAAAGGAAGACCGTCAACGCCATGGATGTGGTGTATGCCCTGAAACGGCAGGGCCGCACCCTTTATGGTTTTGGTGGTTAATCAACCTGATGGACGGGCGCACACCACCACCACCACCACGACAAACAAATATACGGACCTAATTTTAGGTCCACATTTAAATCGCTAAAGAGTTGGTTAGACACTGAGTAAATCGTTGAAAATATATCCAATAACATGATCCTCTCTAATTCTGGACTTGTGGTATGAGTATAGGTTGTGCGTGAACGTGTTGGAACCACTTCCTAGTAATTGTCAGTCAGTCAACATTCACCTAACCTCCAGGTACCTCACCTAACTTCCTGTAGCGTCACCGAACCTCACGAAATGTAACCCAATGTAGTTTATAATCTATCCTAACATGACATAACATAACCACGCACTATATTACTTCAGTAAGAGTAATGAGTTTTAATACGCAAAGTTGCAGTTATCATTCATGCATACATACATACATACATACATAACATGCTAGTGGCAGGGGGGATTGAAGTGAATTTTAGGAGGAGAGAATAGGTGCAGTGGCCTAACAGCGCTTGTGAGGACTTTAAAAGCAACTCGCCTGGATCGTGGAATGGTCAGGAATCAAATCCGGTCTGTTGGGTTCCGCCATGGTTTCTCAGTGTTTGGTCGGCTTGATTGTGTGTGTTGTTTTCTTGTTTGGAGGAAATGTCTTGGTATTCTTCTTCTTAGCTTGAAGTTGATTTTCTTCTAACTCTTCTCCTCTTGTTGTTCGTCTTCCTCGTGTCTGCTATCATTCTGTAAAGACTCTCTATATGTATGTAGGTATGAGTGAGTAACAGTTGCCGGTTACAGTGATACTTCATATTCGCTGGTGTTGTTCTGTATGGCTTCGGTATTTCTTATATACAAAACCTTGGCACCGTTAGGATTATTCATATTACTTATATATAGAAATAAATAATGGGGCTTTGGACAATATCAAGCGACTACTCTCTCCTACTACAAACAAGAACTTTCAATCTGGACTAGGTATATTGGTGGTTTCAAAGCCCTCATTAGAGAAAGGTGAAGGAGCACACAGTGAACATACAGATTAATGTTTGCACGCGTAGATCATGTAAGGTGAGATGTTGAACACCAGACACGTAGTGTAGTAACTCCCTCACAGATGGCGTTATGAGGGGCCTGATGATGTAGCAGTTACCTCACAGATGGTGTTATGAGGAAATTCACATGATGATGCTGTAGCAAAACATTCACTACGTGTTGTCGTAGCATCTTGGGGACACCACGTGGTCGACATGACTCCCTCATTCAAGTGGGTGAGGTGTGGTCCCAGGCCTCTCTATCGTGGAGTCTCAGGGGAAGTATAACTGGGTACCTGGGACCTCACTGTGTGAAGGTGGTTAGCTAGCTTGGGTAAGACTCAACTGCCGAGTTGTTTTTCACTGAGTTAAGCACTGTTCACCACTATTCATCACTGGTTCCATTCCTTGGCCAAATGAGATAGTACCTTATGGCAAGAACTTGTTGATAGTCCGGTGGGGAGGAGGGTTCAGGGGAGTGAGTTGGTATGGACCAACATATAAATAATAATAATAATAATAATAATAATAATTAACGGTTTATTGAAAGAGCTTGGCAGCCAGAAGGCTGAAAATATACAGTTACATATTTGGGGAATGGGTTACGAATTACAAATAATATACAAGTAACATGAGTGACACAAATAAGACATATAATAACTAGCTGGGGAAAAGCTCAAACTACAGTTCATTTCAACATAGTGACAGTGCAAGGAGTAGTGTTTACTGGGAGTGAGTATACTGATTTATTACAAGTTATCGATAATTTTTACAATGGTTGGGACTGGGCTGTTCTTATAGAGATCAGTTCGTGCACGTATGGGCTGGATGCGGTTGTGGTGTCGAAGAGCAATTCTCGGACTAGGGATCTCAGGTGGTAGTAGGAGCCGGTGTCGGGGATGGTGTAGAAGCTTCTTACCAAATTTGCAGATGAGGTCGTGGTGATGGTCAGTGAGAGTCTAAAGGGTCGGTCAGTGTGTTGAGCGCTTCTTGATATGTGGAGTAGGAAGGGTAGAGAATAATCTTGCATGGCCTCTTTTGCACTTTTTCTAGGTGTTTACGTTGTGTGGCATTTAGGGAGGAAGACCAGGTGAGCTTGGGAAGTATGAATGTTGTGTAAACACTGAGGAGCTGGTGTGCAGGAACACCGAGGGACTTGAGTCGGAGTAGGAGGTGCAGACGGAAACTGGAGGATTTGATAACTTCACTGACGTGTGGTTTCTAATTTAGTTTGTTGTCTATGGTGACGCCGAGGAGCTTCGTGGAATCTAAAACCTGGAGTGTGTTCGGACCTAGAGTAATGGAAGGAGGTGGGACAATGTCGGAGGAGAGGTTGATGTGCATAACCATGGTTGTTGGTGGCCCAGTTTTGGAGACTGTTCAATAAATCATGAAGGGCGGTATAGTTTGGAGCAGAATTGTTGACGCTGATCCCAATGGTGGAGTCGTCGACATATTTCCAGCGAGCAGGGGTTTCTCTTAGGGCATCATTGATGAGCATAAGGAAGCAGAGTGGTCCCATCTTGGTGCCTTGGGGGACGCCACAGGTGAGTGACTGAAAGGTGGAGACAGCCAGCCCCTCGGAAGCGTACAGCTTGGCGTCGGTCACTGAGGAAGTCTGTAAGCCCTGGTATAATAAGACTTCTCCGAAGCCCGAGGTCAATAGCTTAGTTGATGATTATATTGTGGTCGACTAGGTCGAACGCTTTAGTGAAATCAATGAAGGCGACAGCTACAGACGTTTTTCGTTTCTCGAGATGGCGGTATATGTAATCGAGAAAGCTGACAAGACAGTCAGTCAGTCAGTGGTGGAGGAAGTTTTCATGTTGCCAAATTGCTGAGGGTCTACTACGACTCCTGCAATATCAGCAAAAGCCCAGCCAGTCGAACACAAAACTTTCACAGATTAGGCTGGGTATTGGGGTGATTGCAATAGGTCGTAGCTGATTTAAGGATTGTGGGCTGGTTGACTTGGGTACTGGTGATACATAAGAGGTCTTCCAGTCAGCTGGGCATCTGGCTTGACTGAAAGAAGCATTGATGATGGAGCATAGGGGTTTAGCAAGCTCCGGGGAGAACTCCTTGAAGCGTTTCATTGGTAAGTCAATGGGGGTGGTAGAGCGTTTTAATTTTAGTTTGTCCAGGCGTTTTGCTATTTCAAATACTTCTACTAAGTCAGTGGGAAGGGGGGGGGGCTGGTAGGTAAGCAGGGAGAGTGGTTGTGTCAAGCCGGGGGAGCGTCTGGCATATAGTAGCGAAGTGTGTGTGTGTGTGTGTGTGTGTGTGTGTGTGTGTGTATACTACTGTACTTTTTAGATCCTCCTACGCAACCTAACCTATTATAGTTAAGTATATTAGGCTATACACTATTTTGTTAGTATGTGTTATAAAATGAAATTGCATGTTATTATTATTAATATTATTATTATTAATATTATTATTATTATTATTATTAGTAGTAGTATTATTATTATTATTATTGTTATTATTATTACATGCTAATATAATACAAAGTTGCCCGCCAGATTTCCTCAGAGATGGGAGGAGCACATTGGCGGCGGTGTTGTTTATACTCCGCCCGATTACTGATTCCTATTCACCGAGCCAGAGCTGGCGGGCGGCGTGTTATGTGCCACGTTTTGTTTCCCATTGGGCGTACCGCTCAGCTCGGGAGTAGGAGATTTCATAAAAAGAAAGTTTGAGTGGAGAGCACACCTTTTCCTTCACATACAGTTATCTTAGACCATCTACTAGTATAATAGTTTGCACAAAAATACTCTACACTCTTTCTAGGTTATTGTTATGTTTTTTTTTTTTTTTTTGATTTCTCATCAGATTGTGCATTCAACTAATATACACTATTAGTGTGTTTATTATTATGTTTTATAGTATTATTTCGTATAATATTGGGTAACACAATTAGAGTCACTAGTATAGTATATTTTCGGGGTTTATAGCAGTTTGTGGTCTAATAGTATCATGCTTTATGAGTGGTGTTCTATGTAGTGATGGATGATTAGGCAATAAAATATGCTTTGGGTGTTTATAGCAGTTTGTGGTCTACTAGTATCATGCTTTATGGGTGGTGTTCTATGTAGTGATGATTAGGCCATAAAATATGCTTTTGGTTTATTGCTAACAAAATATACTTTGCTCTACCGCTGTAGTGCAAAACATGGTGAAACTTACATACACCGTTAATAAAGTATTGATGGAAGAAGAAGAAGAAGAAGAAGAAGAAGAAGAAGAAGAAGAAGAAGAAGAAGAAGAAGAAGAAGAAGAAGAAGAAGAAGAAGAAGAAGAAGAAGAAGAAGAAGAAGAAGAAGAAGAAGAAGAAGAAGAAGAAGAAGAAGAAGTAAGAGGAAGAATTGTGGAGGGAATGAACAGTGAGACAATGTAAAGCCTCCGGGATGGCGGCAGCGTTTCTGTTATTAATATATAATAAGACAAGAGGAAAATATGTTGTTGTCTCTACCTGTATTATTACCTTTATGATAGCATGGTTCAATTTTGGGGAGGACATAGGAAGGACAGGAGGTTAGGAAGGATTTGTAGGAGAGATAGTAAGTTCAGGATCCCTCGGGTCACCACCTCGACCAGCTGGGGCCCCAAGCCTAGAAGCTCCAACAACTTTCCCTGAATACGAATTGGCAACCTTTCGATTTACAACAGGTACCTACTTACTGCTACAGTAGGTAGGTGAACAGGGACCAAGGGGGCTAGGAAGAGTGTCCAAACAACTTGCTCCTGCCTGCCTGTGTGATGTAGTCGTGGCCAGAATTAGGTTAGGATACAGACACATCTGGCTAGTTAGTAACGCTGTACCCATACAGGAACACTCAGCATGTAAACTTGGTGATACACCTTTAAAGCACTACTATATTATTGAATGTGACACTGTCAAAGACTTCAGGCCACCTCACTTATTGTATCTTGAACTATGTCATTACTTCATTGAGGACATTACATTCTTGCTCTTTATCCCAAATTGGCTAGCCCACACTGGTAAATGTGTACTGTACTGTCAATGAATCTGATGTATTTCTTTGTGTATGAACCTGACTGAAAATAAGGTCGCCTCCCTGGCTGCTGCTGCTTCTGCGCCCTTCTAAGTCCCGTTTAAGTCCCCCACCCCAGGCCCCCACAGTACCCCTTCACATCTACACCATTCAAAAACATTTTCACTCAATTTCCACAATACTATGCTAATTACACGGAAAATAGAGTGTTATCCTGCAAAACGTTGATGTCGTATATTTCTCTCTTTAAGTGATATCCTGTGGCTCCGAAAGGAGCCTGTTTGGTTAGGTTGTCTTGTGTGAACGAACCTTGGGTTCTTATTTCTTCTCTGTCTTCTTGGGGAGGAGCACAGCTTGGATGTTAGGAAGGACACCCCCTTGGGCAATGGTGACTCCAGACAGGAGCTTGTTCAGCTCCTCGTCATTGCGAATGGCAAGCTGAAGATGACGCGGGATAATGCGGGTCTTCTTGTTGTCGCGGGCGGCGTTACTGGCCAGCTCGAGCACTTCTGCTGCCAGGTACTCCATGACGGCTGCAAGGTACACAGGGGCACCTGCACCAACACGCTCAGCATAGTTGCCTTTACGCAAGAGACGGTGGATCCTACCCACGGGGAACTGGAGTCCGGCCCTGCTAGAACGGGACTTTGACTTGCCCTTCACCTTGCCTCCCTTGCCGCGTCCTGACATGTTGCTGCTGCTGCTTTTCGTGATAGGAGTTAAATTTCCGCCCGCCACCTTGGTCTTTTATACCAAGCTCAGGATCAGGCCAGGTGGCTGTCTCGCGGACCCAACCAATGTAAGAGAGCCGTAGCTGCAGCCAGTCTGATCCTGAGCGGCCCGCTCGGTATATAAGGAAAAGTTAGTCGGGCCAGTTTTCAATTCTCTCGCTCCGCGCCACGAGTAACTGTGCCGCCATGCCTCCCAAAACTTCCGGAAAGGCTGCCAAGAAGGCTGGAAAGGCCCAGAAGGCCATTGCCAAGGGTGACAAGAAGAAGAAGCGCAGGAGGAAGGAAAGCTACAGCATCTACATCTACAAGGCACTGAAGCAAGTGCACCCCGACACAGGAGTCTCCTCCAAAGCTATGTCCATCATGAACTCTTTCGTGAACGACATCTTCGAGCGCATCGCTGCCGAGGCTTCCCGCCTGGCGCACTACAACAAACGCTCCACCATTACAAGTCGGGAAATCCAGACAGCTGTCCGACTCTTGCTGCCCGGTGAACTGGCCAAGCATGCCGTGTCTGAGGGCACCAAGGCTGTCACCAAGTACACCTCTTCCAAGTAAGAGGTTACTTGTGCACAACAAACACGCCATCCCACTACTACAACTTAATCGGCTCCATCGGAGCCACAGTTACATGTTAAAGAGACAGTTACCGACAGTGATATATTGAGAGGGAAATAAAAAAAATAAAATTATAATAATCTGCATTCTCTATTGGCGTAGAAACAGGACTAAATCGAAACATAAATAAATAAATAAATTCTGCGTGGAGTACTTTTACACCCACTGCAAAGTGACATACATGGAGTGTGTTTGGGCTTCATTTCTTGTTTGCAGCATGCCTATTTCATGTAAAAAAAATTTTTATTTTATTTTATTGTATGTTCTTTTATTTTATTTATTTCTTTACTTACTTATTCTTTATATATTTATTTGTTACTAGCTCTTGTTTGTTGCACCCACCCACCTCCCGAATTGATGACCTACTATACAATCGTACCTCCACGAATGTTACCAACTTACCGTTAGGCGATTTGGGTAACCGAAATTAACGCTCTCCGTCCACCAACCATTTCGATTGTCATGAAAATTATCTTCAGAACAGTTCTTTGGCCCTGAGAAGGGCCGAGTTATAGATGTCTGGTAGGTTTTGTTGTGCTTTTTGTTTTTCTGGCGAGGTGACTTACACGCTTCCGCGATGCGCCGCACAGCTTTCGGATGTCCTGGCACAGATGGTAACGCGTTGGCGGAATGGCGTTGCTGGTGTCTCGAAAGACCGCACCAGGTAAGCCTCAGAGGCTTCCTGCAGAGCGATGGCAGACACTGAAGCGCAGGCTTGCCCTGAACTTGGGCGATCTCACGCACCCAGGCGCTGAAGGGCAGCTTCTGATGAGTAGTTTCCAGTTTCTTCTGGTAACGACGGATCTCACGAAGGGCGACGGTTCCGGGCCTGTAACGATGGGGCTTCTTGACACCACCGGTGGCTGGGGCGGACTTGCGAGCTGCCTTGGTGGCAAGCTGCTTCCGTGGAGCCTTGCCTCCAGTGGACTTGCGGGCCGTCTGTTTAGTACGGGCCATCTCGACGACGAAATAGTCAATACGGGCGGCCCGGCAGGCGGGCGGGCTTATATACAGACATTCTCCACCTCAGTGGCCACCTCATTGGCCACGAGTGCCGCATGCGTCATCCGCAAGCTACGCCCCACCTCCAAGAGGGAGGGACGGCCTTGGATGAACGATACTACCGCTGCGTCCACAGCACGCCACCTACTCCCCCCAAACCGTGGGCGAAGCCACACCAGGACCACCTGTAGTAGCAACCACAACAACATGACTGGACGAGGCAAAGGAGGCAAGGGACTTGGAAAGGGTGGCGCCAAGCGTCATCGTAAGGTGCTTCGTGACAACATCCAGGGTATCACCAAGCCCGCCATTCGTCGTCTAGCTCGGCGTGGAGGTGTTAAACGTATATCCGGCCTCATCTACGAGGAGACCCGCGGCGTCCTCAAGGTGTTTCTGGAGAACGTCATCCGTGACGCCGTCACCTACACCGAGCACGCAAAAAGGAAGACCGTCACCGCCATGGATGTGGTGTATGCCCTGAAACGGCAGGGCCGCACCCTTTATGGTTTTGGTGGTTAATCAACCTGATTGACGGGCGCACACCACCACCACCACCACCACCACGACAAAGAAATATACGGACCTAATTTTAGGTCCACATTTAAATCGCTAAAGAGTTGGTTAGACACTGAGTAAATCGTTGAAAATAAATCCAATAACATGTTCCTCTCTAATTCTGGACTTGTGGTATGAGTATAGGAGGTGCATGCACGAGTTGGAACCACTTCCTAATAATTGTCAGTCAGTTAACATTCACCTAACCTCAAGGTACCTCACCTAACTTCCTGTAACGTCACCGAACCTCACGAAATGTAACCCAATGTAGTTTATAATCTATTCTAACATGACATAACATAACCACGCACTATATTACTTCGGTAAGAGTAATGAGTTTTAATACGCAAAGTTGCATTTATCATTCATACATACATACATATATACATACATACATACATACATACATACATACATACATACATTCATACATACATAACATGCTATTGACAGTGGGGATTGAAGTGAATTTTAGGAGGAGAGAATAGGTGCAGTGGCTAAACAGCGCTTGCGTGAGGGACTTTAAGCAGCAACTCGCCTGGATGCGGCAGGACAGAGTCAGGTCAAGCATCCGGTGCGTGTTGGGTTGCGCCATGGTTTCTCATTGTTTGGTCGGCTTGATTGTGTGTGTTGTTTTCTTGTTTGAAGGAAATGTCTTGGTATTCTTCTTCTTAGCTTGAAGTTGATTTTCTTCTAACTCTCCTCTTGTTGTTCGTCTTCCTCGTGTCTGCTATCATTCTGTAAAGACTCTATATATGTATGTAGGTATGAGTGAGTAACAGTTGCCGGTTACAGTGATACTTCATATTGGCTGGTGTTGTACTGTATGGCTTCGGTATTTCTTAATATACAAACGGCACCGTTAGGGGATTGAGGTATTTAAAAACCAGCCTACATTACTTATATATAGAAATAAATAATGTGGCTTGGACAATAATGACGACTACTCTCTCCTACCTTCCCCAAACAAGGGCTTTTCGAAAGTATACATTGGACACAAATGACTTAGTACATCATAAATTGGTGGTTTAACAAAAGCCCTCATTAGAGAAAGGTGAAGGAGCACACAGTGAATATACAGATTAATGTTTGCACGCGTAGATCATGTAAGGTGAGATGTTGAACACCAGACACGTAGTGTAGTAACTCCCTCACAGATGGCGTTATGAGGGGCCTGATGATGTAGCAGTTACCTCACAGATGGTGTTATGAGGAAATTCACATGATGATGCTGTAGCAAAACATTCACTACGTGTTGTCGTAGCATCTTGGGGACACCACGTGGTCGACATGACTCACTCATTCAAGTGGGTGAGGTGTGGTCCCAGGCCTCTCTATCGTGGAGTCTCAGGGGAAGTATAACTGGGTACCTGGGACCTCACTGTGTGAAGGTGGTTAGCTAGCTTGGGTAAGACTCAACTGCCGAGTTGTTTTTCACTGAGTTAAGCACTGTTCACCACTATTCATCACTGGTTCCATTCCTTGGCCAAATGATATAGTACCTTATGGCAAGAACTTGTTGATAGTCCGCTGGGGAGGAGGGTTCAGGGGAGTGAGTTGGTATGGGCCAACATATAAATAATAATAATAATAATAATAATAATTAACGGTTTATTGAAAGAGCTTGGCAGCCAGAAGACTGAAAGTATACAGTTACATATTTGGGGAATGGGTTACGAATTACAAATAATATACAAGTAACATGAGTGACACAAATAAGACATATAATAACTAGCTGGGGAAAAGCTCAAACTACAGTTCATTTCAACATAGTGACAGTGCAAGGAGTAGTGTTTACTGGGAGTGAGTACACTGATTTATTACAAGTTATCGATAATTTTTACAATGGTTGGGACTGGGCTGTTCTTATAGCGATCAGTTCGTGCACGTATGGGCTGGGCTGGATGCGGTTGTGGTGTCAAAGAGCAATTCTCGGACTAGGGATCTCAGGTGGTAGTAGGAGCCGGGGTCGGGGATGGTGTAGAAGCTTCTTACCAAATTTGCAGATGAGGTCGTGGTGATGGTCAGTGAGAGTCTAAAGGGTCAGTGTGTTGAGCGCTTCTTGATATGTGGAGTAGGAAGGGTAGAGAATAATCTTGCATGGCCTCTTTTGCACTTTTTCGAGGTGTTTACGTTGTGTGGCATTTAGGGAGGAAGACCAGGTGGAGGAGGCATAGGTGAGCTTGGGAAGTATGAATGTTGTGTAAACACTGAGGAGCTCGTGTGCAGGACCACCGAGGGACTTGAGTCGGCGTAGGGGGTGGAGACGGAAACTGGAGGATTTGATAACTTCACTGACGTGTGGTTTCTAATTTAGTTTGTTGTCTATATGTATGTGTGTGTGTGTGTGTGTGTGTGTGTGTGTGTGTGTGTGTGTATACTACTGTACTTTTTAGATCCTCCTACGCAACCTAACCTATTATAGTTAAGTATAGTAGGCTATACACTATTTTGTTAGTATGTGTTATAAAATGAAATTGCATGTTATTATTATTAATATTATTATTATTAATATTATTATTATTATTATTATTATTATTAGTAGTAGTAGTAGTATTATTATTATTATTATTGTTATTATTATTACATGTTAATATAATACTAAGTTGCCTGCCAGATTTCCTCAGAGATGGGAGGAGCACATTGGCGGCGGTGTTGTTTATACTCCGCCCGATTACTGATTCCTATTCACCGAGCCAGAGCTGGCGGGCGGCGTGTTATGTGCCACGTTTTGTTTCCCATTGGGCGTACCGCTCAGCTGGGGAGTAGGAGATT
>NW_024728468.1:0-26310 GCF_018991925.1 Homarus americanus | reverse complement strand
TGTGGTGGATGTAATCCTAGACAAGGTTCTTGAAACTCCAGGGCACGAGCAGTAGATATATTCAATAAGTGGTACAAGGCTGGGCGTGATAGCCAACCGATACAGGAGCGGTTACTAGGGACCCCGGACCGTAGGTAGGCCGAGGCCGATCTGAGGGAAATTAGCTAGCTAGGCAAGGAGAGTTGCTAGACATTACTAGGACAATAAATGAGGTCTTCTAATTACTCGACTAGCGCGGTACAGACATAGTACATCGGGACATAGTAAATGAACATAGGCATTAGACATAAGCATAGACATCAGACATGCTATAATAATATGTAGTAATACAGACATGTGAATAAATGGTACAATGAATGGTAACAAGAGTCCTGGTGTCAGGCATGTTCACATATCTTGGTATGTACATATCTATACACCTCCCTCCCCCTTTACGCTCGTAGTGCAATCTCGAGCGGCTACGGACTCTTTTTCCATGAGTCGGGGGGAGCGGCGAGGGACAATGGGAGGATCAACTGACGACCTTCGTTCCTGGTCTGGGCAAGGGGACACAGGGGACGGGGAGGAGGGTTCGTCACTAGAGGATGGCACTGGGCGGAGATGGCGTCTGTTTCGCCACCACACACGACCACTGGGGAGGCGGACTTGGTACGAACGAGGCTCGCCACGGCCCATGACGACCCCAACCTTGTCCCAGCGGTGTGACGTCGGGTCCTGGATTCGTACTTGCTGGCCGACGGCCAACCTGGGAAGGGGGCGGGCTTGGGCGTCATAGTGGCTTGTCACTTGGGCCATCCGGGCAGCCTCACGGCGGTCACACTCGTCCGCCTTGATCTGCCATTCATCTAAGAAGGACTGGGGGTGGGCAGGCACACAAGTACGAAGGGGGCGGCCATACAACACCTGGGCAGGAGAGCGTCCGGCAGGGGTAGGGGTGTTACGGAGTTCCAGTAGGCCCCTGTCGAACTCCTCGCAGTCCAGGTTCCCCGTCGGTGCTGTCTTGAGGATGAGGTATTTTACGGACTTTACCGCTGCCTCGGCGTGGCCATTCGCCTGCGGGTAATGAGGGGAGGTGACGATGTGGTGGACGCCCCAGCTTTCGGCGAAGCTCTTGAACTCGTGGCTATTGAACGGGGGCCCACCGTCGGTTCGGAGGCGGAGAGGCACTCCGACTTCCCGGAAGAAGCAACAAAACATCCGGATGACCCTGGAAGAGGTGGTGTCCTGACCACAGGGAACTACCACGGGCCATCCAGAGAGCCTGTCGGCGACCACCAGGAAAGACTTTCCGGCCACATTAAAGAAGTCGGCGGACACGGACTCAAAGGGCCGCTTTGGGAGGTCATTGCACAGGTACGGCTCTTGTTGCTGGCTGGGTTGGAGTTGCTGGCAAGGCTCACAGGCCTCAACCGTGCTCTTAATATCGGCGTCAATACCAGGCCAGAAGACGGTCTGACGGGCTCTGCGCCTGGTGGCTTCAACGCCGCGGTGGCTGTCATGGAGGCGGGATAAGGAGCGCCGGCGGAGGGCAGCGGGAACGACGATCCTGGGGCCGTACAACATTAGCTCTCCGTCCGCATAGAGGCTATCCCTTAGCTTCCAGAAGGGGAGGGCGGAGGCGTGAATGTCGTAGCGGTTGGTGGGGAATCCAGCGGAGACGTAGTCGAGGAGTTGGACGTATGCCGGGTCTTGAGCGGCGGCGATGCAGAGCTCCTGGAGAGTCCTATCGTCTTCGATGGAGGGCGTCGTCGTCGTCTTGTCAGCAAGAGAAGTGGCTGTGTGTGTCACTAAAGACCGAACGTGAGCAGCGGCCATGGTACAGTCAACTTCATCTTCAGGTGTGGGGCGACTAACAGGGGCTCGGGAGGGGGCGTCTGGTATGCACAGAAGCTTCCCGGCGCGCCACACAGCTGTAAAGACGTAAGGGGCGGTCTTCTCTTTGAGACGTTGGAGGCGAGGATTTTCGATGGCGTCCAACGTGTAGTGATTAAGAATGGGTATGAGCGGGCGATGGTCCGTCATGAGGGTGAAATGCCCAAGGCCGAACAGGTAAAGGCGGCACTTGGCCATAGCCCAGGCGACTGCCAGCATCTCTAGTTCAATGGTGGCGTATCTGGTCTCCGTGTCCGTCAAAAACCTGGAGCCACACTGAACTAAGCACAGTCTACCCTGGCCGTGGTCTTGAAGGAGGGCATATCCGAGGCCGTATAGACGGGAGGCGTCGGTCTGGAGGACCACTGGTAAGGACGGGTCGAAGGGTGCCAGGACTGGTGGTGACAGCAACGCCTTCTTAACATTCCTGAACGCTAGGTCGTGGTCAGGAGTCCAGAGGAAAGAGCGCTTGGGGCTCATGAGGGGGCGTAGAGGTTGGGCTGATGTGGCGATTTTAGGGGAGAAGTCAGCCAGTTGATTTACCAGGCCCATAAATGAGCGAAGGTCGGTCAGGTTCGCTGGAGTAGGGAAGTCCCTGATGGCCTTGACCTTCTCCTCATCAGCTGAGATCCCCTCTGGCGAGATGTTGTAGCCGCAGTAGTTAACTTGGGGGGCGGCGACCACAAATTTATCTTTGTTCAGGGTGATACCATGGGCACGACATCTTGTGAGCATCAGATGAACTCGGTTCAAGTGGGCCGGGAGATCATCGTCGAAGAGCAGGATGTCATCTACGACCTTCACGCAGTTGGTGACACCCTGCAGAGCCATATCCCCACGGAGGCAGTACGCATCCCCCGTTGCTGCGAAGCCCATGGGTCCGCGGCAGTGTTGGAAGCGGCCGTAGGGCGTGATGAATGTAGTGAGGTGGCGATCTTCTTCCGCCAGGTCGACTTGCCAGTACCCATGTAGTGCATCCGCCGTGGTAAAGAACTTTGCAGATGGGGTGACGCTGCGGACTGCTTGGATGGGCGTAGGCGATGGATGGGCGGGACGGGAGACCTGCGAGTTGAGATGGGTGAGGTCCACTGTGATGCGAACACCTACAGGCTTGGGTGCCAAGACCATAGGGTGGCACCACTCGGAGGGCTCCTCACCGGCGTGTCTGATGATCCCCTGCTGCACCAGAGAATCGAGCTCTGCCTTCACCTTGTCCCGTATGGCAAAGGGGATAGGCCTGGGTGTGTGGATGGCGAAAGGCGTCGCGCCAGGCTTGAGGTGGATTCTCATCGGGGGGCCTGTCATCTTCTTGAGCGGCGTCTTCTGGAGGTCGGGCTTGGAGACAAGGACGTCGCTGAACTGACGAAAAAAGAACTCCCGGGCGGCAGCAGGTGTGGTCATGGCTGAAACAGGTATCTCTGCACACCTGTTGAGGTGTGTCACAGCGAGGATGGGCTTTGGGAACTCGGATGAGACGATGGCCAAGTCCTGACAATGGCCACATGACAAGAGAGGGGTTTGGATGCCCTCATGGACGTGGACTGTGGCAAGGCAAGACTTGGGACCGAGCTGTAGTGTTGCCTTGAAGCAACCCAAAGGTGGAGACATCGGGGACCCGTCCGCTGTGAGCACGTCGTTCATGGCTGTGGGTGACAGGCTACTCCTGGGGATGTTGAGGGCGTCCAGGTGTGTTGGTCCAATCACCGTGATGTCCGCGCCCGTGTCAGGTATCATCAGGAGGTTGGAAGAGTTGGTACCGTAGGACAGACGAACATTGACGGGCTTGGGGGACCTGTCACTCGAGGTATCATCCACGCGTCGGCATCCTTTGTTATTCTTGGGAGACGGTGGTGTGGACGTTCTGTCGGGCTGTGAAGAGACGTTTTGACCTGGAGATGGAGGCTTCTTGGTGGACCTGCAACACTTGGCGAAGTGTCCTTGCTTGTTGCAAGCGTTGCATGAGGCCTTGTTGGCAGGACATCGAGGTGTGCGGGGCCAATGGCCTTGAAACCCACAGTTTCGACATGTACTATCAGCCGCAGGGCACTTTCCTGGACCATGCTGGTGCTGACAGTTTCTGCAGGATTCGGGAGAAGAAACTGGTGACTGTGACGGGGGCTGTGGAGAGGACGTCGTCTGCATCTGGCGTTGATTCCTCTTGTAGGTGGAGACGGCGTGGACTTGAGATGGCGATGAGTGTATAGCTGAGGCAGCCTCTCTTGTGGCCTCATACGACCTGCAACAGGTGACGAAGTCGGTGAGGGAAGAGGCGGTGTCGAGGGTGAGGAGTTTCTGAAGCAGGTCCTCGTCACGTACACCCATCAGCAAGATCATCTTGAGCTGGATCTCAGCACAGGTTACAGGATCGCCTGTACATAGGTCCACCTCGGTTGCTAGGTCCTTAAGTCGTGCATAGAAGTCTGAGAATGATTCCCCAGAAGCTTGTTTGCAGGATAGCAGTTCCCTACGACGCAAAGCTTCATTGCGGAGGCCACGGAAATGACTCTGCAAGGCGTTTAAAACCTCTGTCACTGACCTGGGGGAGTCAGGGGGGATGGCTAGCGTGTGCTCTAGGAGGCGTTGAACATCGAGGGAAATGCACGATCTTAATTGGATGAGTTGTTTATGAGGGGGCATTCGGTAGAGGTCAGACATAACAGCAAAGTCTTCGAAACGACGTCGCCATTGACGGTATACTTGATATGTTGCATCAGATTGAAGAGGTGGGGGACTGGGAACTGAAGACTTGCTGTGCAGGGGTGTACTCGAGACGGCAGGCGGTGGAGGAGGCACGGAGAGGTCGACGAGAGTTGAGACTGGAACGGGTGGTTGAGAAGACACTGAGGCATACCTAGGGGAGATAGGTGACGTGTGAGGAGGCGTTGTCTGAAGGATAGATGAAGAGGCTGAAGCTGGCGAGTTGGTTGTGGCAGCTGGTGAAGTCGTCCTCGTTGCCAGCAATTCCAATAGGTCCAGGAATTTGCGGTTATCAGCTTGGTGTTGTTGTTGAAGTTGAAGGCGGTAAGCTGATTCCTCTGACTGTCTTGACAATTCCTCTTGACGTCGTTTTTCCTCCTCTAATTGACGTCTTTGGGCTTCCTTCTCTTGAGAAACTTGTAGGAAGTGGATTAACTGACGTATATCCTGGCTCCCATCCTTTGAATTTGGCGCGCCCGGCGTGTGAGGCGTGAGGGGGGGTGGGAGGGTCTGTGAGGCGTCGTCTTCCTCATAATCCTCATATAAATTTCCCAGCAAATCGTCGTGGTCAGACATCTCGTGCTTGGTATTGTTGCGATGGGAAAGACAAGGAGAATAAGGTGAAGTGCTATATTTTCGCCAATGGATTTGCTTAAGTGCAGGAACTGGCTGGCAAGTAAGAGAGTACTGACTGTAATATTTGTGAAGTGAGAGGAGGCGGCTAGCGGCGGTGTATTCCTCCGCGCGCCCGGGCGAGCTGGCTCAGTGGTAAGGGGACGCGGGCAGTGGCTTGCGAGCCTCCGTGGATGGGGGGTGTATGCCGGAAGTGCTGTCTTGGAAACTGGGCTGGAGGCGTGTCTGCTACCTGTAGGGCCGCAGAAACATAGCAAAGAGACATGAAAGGCACTGCACTTCACTTAGGGCACTTCACAAGGTCACAAAGCACTTTAAATCCAGGGGCACTGTGGAGTATATCTTCTGGGCGGGAAACACGAGGCCGGGAAACAAGACGGGGCCGGCTCTTGAGGCTTGTAAACTGTCGTGTTGGAGCTACTCAAACTGCGCCATGTGGTGTTGGATGTAATCCTAGACAAGGTTCTTGAAACTCCAGGGCACGAGCAGTAGATATATTCAATAAGTGTACAAGACTGGGCGTGATAGCCAACCGATACAGGAGCGATTACTAGGGACCCCGGACCGTAGGTAGGCCGAGGCCGATCTGAGGGAAATTAGCTAGCTAGGCAAGGGGAGTTGCTAGACATTCCTAGGACAATAAATGAGGTCTTCTAATTACTCAACTAGCGCGGTACAGACATAGTACATCGGGACATAGTAAATGAACATAGGCATTAGACATAAGCATAGACATCAGACATGCTATAATAATATGTAGTAATACAGACATGTGAATAAATGGTACAATGAATGGTAACAAGAGTCCTGGTGTCAGGCGTGTTCACATATCTTGGTATGTACATATCTATACAAAAGTCTCTACTATATTTCACACAAAGCCTGTTCAACGACCTTATGGCTCCATGAACCTCTAATGGGGACCACCTGTGCCGCTTAGGTGATCAGAGCAACGTTTTACCAAATCCGGCTTCGAAACACGAGGATCCATATATATTTCATTAGCCCAATAAAGCATGCGGACTTCTACATATAATCAACACCTCACCCCACCAGGATTTGAACCCACGATCTTATAATTGTGACCGGGGAATGCTACCTCTGGGCCACCAGGACACTAAAAGCATTCCTAGACTCTGCTATATTTCACACAAAGCCTGTTCAACGAGCTTATGGCGCCGTGAACCTCTAATGAGGACCACCCGTGCCGCTTAGGTGATCAGAGCAACGAAATACCAAATGCGGCTTCGAAACACGAGGATCCATATATATTTCATTAGCCCAATAAAGCACACGGACTTCTACATATAATCAACACCTCACCCCACCAGGATTTGAACCCACGATCTTATAATTGTGACCGGGGGACACTACCTCTGCGCCACCAGGACACTAAAAGCATTCCTAGACTCTGCTATATTTCACACAAAGCCTGTTCAACGAGCTTATGGCGCCGTGAACCTTTAATGAGGACCACTCGTGCCGCTTAGGTGATCAGATCAACGTTTTACCAAATACGGCTTCGAAACACGAGGATCCATATATATTTCATTAGCCCAATAAAGCACGCAGACTTCTACATATAATCAACACCTCACCCCACCAGGATTTGAACCCACGATCTTATAATTGTGACCGGGGAATGCTACCTCTGGGCCACTAGGACAATAAAAGCAGTCAAAGTCTCTACTATATTTCACACAAAGCCTGTTCAACGACCTTATGGCTCCATGAACCTCTAATGGGGACCACCTGTGCCGCTTAGGTGATCAGAGCAACGTTTTACCAAATCGGCTTCGAAACACGAGGATCCATATATATTTCATTAGCCCAATAAAGCACGCAGACTTCTACATATAATCAACACCTCACCCCACCAGGATTTGAACCCACGATCTTATAATTGTGACCGGGGGACGCTACCTCTGGGCCACCAGGAACATTAAAAGCAGTCCTAGTCTCTGCTATATTTCACACAAAGCCTGTTCAACGAGCTTAATTTCACCGTAAACCTCTAATGAGGACCACCCGTGCCGCTCAGGTGATCAGAGCAACGTTTTACCAAATGCGGCTTCGAAACACAAGGATCCATATATATTTCATTAGCCCAATAAAGCATGCGGACTTCTACATATAATCAACACCTCACCCCACCAGGATTTGAAAACACGATCTTATAATTGTGACCGGGGGACGCTACCTCTGGGCCACCAGGAACAATAAAAGCAGTCCTAGACTCTGCTATATTTCACACAAAGCCTGTTCAACGAGCTTAAGGCGCCGTAAACCTCTAATGAGGACCACCCGTGCCGCTTAGGTGATCAGAGCAACGTTTTACCAAATGCGGCTTCGAAACACGAGGATCCATATATATTTCATTAGCCCAATATAGCACGCGGACTTCTTCATATAATCAACACCTCACCCCACCAGGATTCGAACCCACGATCTTCTAATTGTGACCGGGGATCGCTACCTCTGTGCCACCAGGACACTAAAAGCATTCCTAGACTCTGCTATATTTCACACAAAGCCTGTTCAACGAGCTTATGGCGCTGTGAACCTCTAATGAGGACCACCCATGCCGCTTAGGTGATCAGAGCAACGTTTTACCAAATCCGGCTTCGAAACACTTATCCATATATATTTCATTAGCCCAATAAAGCATGCGGACTTCTACATATAATCAACACCTCACCCCACCAGGATTTGAAACCACGATCTTATAATTGTGACCGGGGGACGCTACCTCTGGGCCACCAGGAACAATAAAAGCAGTACTAGACTCTGCTATATTTCACACAAAGCCTGTTAAACGAGCTTAAGGCGCCGTAAAACTCTAATGAGGACCACCCGTGCCGCTTAGGTGATCAGAGCAACGTTTTACCAAATGCGGCTTCGAAACACGAGGATCCATATATATTTCATTAGCCCAATAAAGCATGCGGACTTCTACATATAATCAACACCTCACCCCACCAGGATTTGAAACCACGATCTTATAATTGTGACCGGGAGACGCTACCTCTGGGCCACCAGGAACAATAAAAGCAGTCCTAGACTCTGCTATATTTCACACAAAGCATGTTCAACGAGCTTATGGCACCGTGAACCTCTAATGAGGACCCCCCGTGCCGCTTAGGTGATCAGAGCAACGTTTTACCAAATGCGGCTTCGAAACACGAGGATCCATATATATTTCATTAGCTCAATAAAGCACGCGGACTTCTTCATATATTCAACACCTCACCCCACTAGGATTCGAACCCACGATCTTCTAATTGTGGCCGGGGTATGCTACCTCTGGGCCACCAGGACAATAAAAGCAGTCAAAATCTCTACAATATTTCACACAAAGCCTGTTCAACGACCTTATGGCTCCATGAACTTCTAATGGGGACCACCCGTGCCGCTTAGGTGATTAGAGCAACGTTTTACCAAATGCGGCTTCGAAACACGAGGATCCATATATATTTCATTAGCCCAATAAAGCACGCGGACTTCTTCATATAATCAACACCTCACCCCACCAGGATTCGAACCCACGATCTTCTAATTGTGACCGGGGATCGCTACTTCTGGGCCACCAGGACACTAAAAGCATTCCTAGACTCAGCTATATTTCACACAAAGCCTGTTCAACGAGCTTATGGCGCTGTGAACCTCTAATGAGGACCACCCGTGCCGCTTAGGTGATCAGAGCAACGTTTTATCAAATACGGCTTCGAAACACGAGGATCCATATATATTTCATTAGCCCAATAAAGCATGCAGACTTCTACATATAATCAACACCTCACCCCACCAGGATTTGAACCCACGATCTTATAATTGTGACCGGGGAACGCTACCTCCGGGCAACCAAGACAATAAAAGCAGTCCTAGACTCTGCTATATTTCACACAAAGCCTGTTCAACGGGCTTATGGCACCGTGAACCTCTAATGGGGACCACCCGTGCCGCTTAGGTGATCAGAGCAACGTTTTACCAAATGCGGCTTCGAAACACGAGGATCCATATATACTTCATTAGCCCAATAAAGCACGCCAACTTCTTCATATAATCAACACCTCACCCCACCAGGATTTGAACTCACGATCTTATAATTGTGACCGGGAAATGCTACCTCTGGGCCACCAGGACAATAAAAGCATTCCTAGACTCTGCTATATTTCACACAAAGCCTGTTCAACGAGCTTATGGTGCCGTGTGAACCTCTAATGAGGACCACCCGTGCCGCTGGGTGATCAGAGCAACGAAATACCAAATGCGGCTTCGAAACACGAGGATCCATATATATTTCATTAGCCCAATAAAGCACACGGACTTCTACATATAATCAACACCTCACCCCACCAGGATTTGAACTCAAGATCTTATAATTGTGACATGGGAATGCTACCTCTGGGCCACTAGGACAATAAAAGCAGCCCTAGACTCTGCTATATTTCACACAAAGCCTGTTCAACGAGCTTATGGCGCCGTGAACCTCTAATGAGGACCACCCGTGCCGCTTAGGTGATCAGAGCAACGTTTTACCAAATGCGGCTTCGAAACACGAGGATCCATATATATTTCAATCGCCCAAAAAAGCACGCGGACTTGTACATATAATCAACACCTCATCCCACCAGGATTTGAACCCATGATCTTATAATTGTGACCGGGGAATGCTACCTCTGGGCCACCAGGACAATAAAAGCAGTCCAAGTCTCTACTATATTACACACAAAGCCTCTTCAACGAGCTTATGGCGCTGTGAACCACTATAGGGGACCGCCCGTGCCGCTTACGTGATCAGAGCAACGTTTTACCAAATGCGGCTTCGAAACACGAGGATCCATATATATTTCATTAGCCCAATAAAGCACGCGGACTTCTTCATATAATCAACACTTCACCCCACCAGGATTTGAACCCACGATCTTATGATTGTGACCGGGGAATGCTACCTCTGGGCCACCAGGACAATAAAAGCAGTCCTAGACTCTTCTATATTTCACATAAAGCCTGTTGAACGAGCTTATGGCGCCGTGAACCTCTAATGGGGACCACCCGTGCCGCTTAGGTGATCAGAGCAACGTTTTACCAAATGCGGCTTCGCAACACGAGGATCCATATATATTTCATTAGCCCAATAAAGCACGCGGACTTCTACATATAATCAACACCTCACCCCACCAGGATTCAAACCCACGATCTTATAATTGTGACCGGGGTATGCTACCTCTGGGCCACCAGGACAATAAAAGCAGTCCAAGTCTCTACTATATTTCACACAAAGCCTCTTCAACGAGCTTATGGCGCTGTGAACCACTATAGGAGACCGCCCATGCCGCTTAGGTGATCAGAGCAACGTTTTACCAAATGCGGCTTCGAAACACGAGGATCCATATATATTTCATTAGCCCAATAAAGCACGCGGACTTCTTCATTTAATCAACACCTCACCCCACCAGGATTTGAACCCACGATCTTATGATTGTGACCGGGGAATGCTACCTCTGGGCCACCAGGATAATAAAAGCAGTCCTAGACTCTGCTATATTTCACATAAAGCCTGTTAAACGAGCTTATGGCGCCGTGAACCTCTAATGGGGACCACCCGTGCCGCTTAGGTGATCAGAGCAACGTTTTACCAAATGCGGCTTCGAAACACGAGGATCCATATATATTTCATTAGCCCAATAAAGCACACGGACTTTTACACATAATCAACACCTCACCCCACCAGGATTTGAACTCACGATCTTCTAATTGTGACAGGCGGAACGCTACCTCTGGGCCACCAAGACAATAAAAGCAGTCCTAGACTCTGCTATATTTCACACAAAGCCTGTTCAACGAGATTATGGCGCCGTGAACCTCTAATGGGACCACCCGTGCTGCTTAGGTGATGAGAGCAATGTTTTACCAAATGCGGCTTCGAAACACGAGGATCCATATATATTTCATTATCCCAATAAAGCATGCGGACTTCTACATATAATCAACACCTCACCCCACCAGGATTTCAACCCATGATCTTATAACTGTAACCGGGGAACGGTGCCTCTGAACCACCAGGAAACTAAAAGCAGTCCTAGATTGTTATATTTCATACAAACCCTGTTGAATGAGCTTATGGCGCCGTGAACCTCTAATGGGGACAACCCCTGCCCCTTAGGTGATCAGAGCAACGTTTTACCATATCCGGCTTGGAAACACGAGTATCCATATATATTTCATTAGCCCAATAAAGCACTCGGACTTCTACATATAATCAATACCTCACCCCACCAGGATTCAAACCCACGATCTTATAATTGTGGCCGGGGTATGCTACCAGGATTTGAACCCACGATCTTATAATTGTGACCGGGGGACGCTACCTCTGGGCCACCAGGAACAATAAATGCAGTCCTAGACTCTGATATATTTCACACAAAGCCTGTTCAACGAGCTTAAGGCACCGTAAACATCTAATGAGGACCACCTGTGCCGCTTAGGTGATCAGAGCAACGTTTTACCAAATGCCGCTTCGAAACACGAGGATCCATATATATTTCATTAGCCCAATAAAGCACACGGACTTCTTCATATAATCAACACCTCACCCCACCAGGATTCGAACCCACGATCTTCTAATTGTGACCGGGGATCGCTACCTCTGGGCCACCAGGACACTAAAAGCATTCCTAGACTCTGCTATATTTCACACAAAGCCTGTTCAACGAGCTTATGGCGCCGTGAACCTCTAATGAGGACCACCCGTGCCGCTTAGGTGATCAGAGCAACGTTTTACCAAATGCGGCTTCGAAACACGAGGATCCATATATATTTCATTAGCCCAATAAAGCACACGGACTTTTACACATAATCAACACCTCACCCCACCAGGATTTGAACTCACGATCTTCTAATTGTGACAGGCGGAACGCTACCTCTGGGCCACCAGGACAATAAAAGCAGTCCTAGACTCTGCTATATTTCACACAAAGCTTGTTCAACGAGATTATGGCGCCGTGAACCTCTAATGGGGACCACCCGTGCTGCTTAGGTGATGAGAGCAATGTTTTACCAAATGCGGCTTCGAAACACGAGGATCCATATATATTTCATTATCCCAATAAAGCACGCGGACTTCTACATATAATCAACACCTCACCCCACCAGGATTTCAACCCATGATCTTATAACTGTAACCGGGGAACGGTGCCTCTGAACCACCAGGAAACTAAAAGCAGTCCTAGATTGTTATATTTCACACAAAGCCTGTTGAATGAGCTTATGGCGCCGTGAACCTCTAATGGGGACAACCCTTGCCCCTTAGGTGATCAGAGCAACGTTTTACCATATCCGGCTTGGAAACACGAGTATCCATATATATTTCATTAGCCCAATAAAGCACTCGGACTTCTACATATAATCAATACCTCACCCCACCAGGATTCAAACCCACGATCTTATAATTGTGGCCGGGGTATGCTACCAGGATTTGAACCCACGATCTTATAATTGTGACCGGGGGACGCTACCTCTGGGCCACCAGGAACAATAAAAGCAGTCCTAGACTCTGCTATATTTCACACAAAGCCTGTTCAACGAGCTTAAGGCACCGTAAACATCTAATGAGGACCACCTGTGCCGCTTAGGTGATCAGAGCAACGTTTTACCAAATGCGGCTTCGAAACACGAGGATCCATATATATTTCATTAGCCCAATAAAGCATGCGGACTTGTACATATAATCAACACCTCATCCCACCAGGATTTGAACCCACAAACTTATAATTGTGACCGGTGAATGCTACCTCTGGGCCACCAGGACAATAAAAGCAGTCCTAGACTCTTCTGTATTTCACACAAAGCCTGTTCAACGAGCTTATGGCGCCGTGAACCTCTAATGGGGACCACCCGTGCCGCTTAGGTGAACAGAGCAACGTTTTACCAAATGCGGCTTCGAAACAAGAGGATCCATATATATTTCATTAGCCCAATAAAGCACGCGGACTTCAACATATAATCAACACCTCACCCCACCAGGATTCAAACCCACAATCTTAGTATTGTGACCGGGGTATGCTACCTCTGGGCCACCAGGACAATAGGAGCAGTCAAAGTCTCTACTATATTTCACACAAAGCCTGTTCAACGACCTTATGGCTCCATGAACCTCTAATGGGGACCACCTGTGCCGCTTAGGTGATCAGAGCAACGTTTTACCAAATCCGACTTCGAAACACGAGGATCCATATATATTTCATTAGCCCAATAAAGCACGCAGACTTCTACATATAATCAACACCTCACCCCATCAGGATTTGAACCCACGATCTTATAATTGTGACCGGGGAATGCTACCTTTGGGCCACTAGGACAATAAAAGCATTCCTAGACTCTGCTATATTTCACACAAAGCCTGTTCAACGAGCTTATGGCGCTGTGAACCACTAAAGGGGACCACCCATGCCGCTTAGGTGATCAGAGCAACGTTTTACCAAATGCGGCTTCGAAACACGAGGATCCATATGTATGATATATATGGACACAAAGTAGTGCCTTCAGCTGTATATTATTATATTACTCTTATATTACTCTTATTAATTATGTATAGTAAAGTATTACAGAACATGTATTAATTCTATGTAATATTCTATTTATTGTGCACCATATTATGTATATAAATTATCACATTTATACTTTATGTATTCAGCTTGTGAATGCTGGCATCTGTATAGGCCAGCGCGTAGTAATACATAGATAGATGTAGAAGTAGTTAAGACCGAGTCCTGGTGGCGTGCCCACAGGCTTCCTACTGTATTATCTCCCGTACGAGAATAGAACCTACTTTTAAAGACAACAAGTGTTTGTATATACCCTCAGTAATATAGAACATTCTTTGGGTATCTGGCAATACGCTAGATGGCGCAGTGATTATTTCTCAGTGAGATTCAGTGGACCAAGCCTTCCCCGGACTCTGTTTATGGCGTCTCTTCCACTTCAGCCGACAGCAAGACTACTACAAGCCTCTAGACTTACAGTGTTGTGAAGTGCTATGCTGTGTACAGTGCTGTGCTGTGAAGTGAAGTGTTTTGTGAAGTGCTGTGCTGTGTATTTTAATCATAATTGTCTGTGCAAGTTGCGGTCAGCTGACTAAGGGAGCGACCCGACAGTACGTGCTCTCCCGTCTCTGGTCTGAGGGTGACTGAGGAGCTACGCCACGCTGGCCACTCGCTCCTACGTCTGGCAGCGCGCCAAGTCTCTCCCCTCCCGCCAGACACACAAACACACACACGCATTCACCTTATACAAGATTTCTGGTGACTTACTTGAGACTTCTGTAATTCTGTGCATAGATTACGAGGGGCTGACCCGGTCTTTTGCACAGATAGAGTACAGAAGCAGTCGGCATGTCTCACAGGGATCATAACGATACCCTGGACGATGGGGCTACGAGTTTTAGTGTGGGAGATATCTCCCCACCCACCCACACTCCCCACAGTGACAATGCCCAATCGCCCACAGAATCTCCTCGCTCGTCGCGAGCCAGCTCTCCTGCGATGCATGCGTCCACAGATCTCCTTCAACTGATAAAGTGGATGGAAACTTCTCGACGCCGGGACGATATTGCAAGGAGAGAAGAGGAAGAACTTAGGTACAAAGAGTCTGAAAGACGACGCCACAAAGAGGAACAAACACGCAGAGAACTCGAAGACATACGTAGACGTGAGGATGACCTTAGAAGACAGGAGGATCAAGCCAGGTTTGAAGCTTTGATTTCTCTGTTAGCCTCCCCACAACGTTCTACCGTACAAGATTCGTCTGCTACAACTGATGTTGATGCGACTAGAGGTACTGGTACCTCATTTCCCAGAGTCGGAACAACACCTCAAAAGGCTGCTGTACAGACGCCTCCCTCCCTGATGTCTGACGCTTCTTATCAGACGTTTAGGGAATGGCGTCGACGCTGGCAAGACTACGCAACAATGGTTGACTTGTCCAGTTTATCACAGCCGAAACAAATGATACAGCTTCGTATGTGCTTGTCCTTAGAGACACAACGTACTCTCGAGCAGACACTTCAAGTGCCTCCTACGACAACTCTGACGGTAGAGGCCGTGCTCGACAAGTTGCAGGAACACGTCAAGGGACAGCGCAACGAAGCACTCAGGAGAAGAGAACTCCTCCAATGTAAACAGCTTGATGGAGAATCTTTTGACGCGTTTTTTGTAAGGCTCAAAAGGTGTTCAGAGGAAGTTGATGTTTGTCCCGGACATTCTCAAGTCTGTGAAGAAACACAACTTAAGACAATTATCTTAACGGGTGTCCGAGATGAAGAGCTAGTTCAGCGTCTCATTTCCCTCGACCCCACTTCCTCCCTTCAAGATGTTGTTACGAAATGTCGAGCGTACGAGGCCGCCAGGTGTGCGACTTCAGCTTTACGCTCACAGCCTGACCAGGTGAGGGCGGTGTCTTCCTACAGAAAGGGTAAGAAGCAGCAAGGTAACCCCACCCCTCACCCTCCAGCTACACCTTCAGCAGCAGCTTTGTGTAACAGCTGTGCGAGACAGCATAATGCCTCCCAGTGCCCAGCTGCTAAAAGCGTGTGCAGAAGTTGCGACCGCCAGGGTCACTGGGCTTACACAGTCAAGTGCCCTGCTAGCAAAGTTCAGTGTAGACTTTGTGGTCGTGTGGGCCATTATGACAAATGTTGTCGTAAGAAGACACATAAAGGACACCACCTAGGATCCAAGAAGTCATCCTCAGGTAGTGCTGGCGCGCCCCCTCCTTCTGGCAAGCATCAAGACGCTGTGTCCAGTAGTTCCTGCCGTCGTGTACATAGTTCCACAGACACGACGCCCCAGCACATCAATGTCGTCATTTCTTACGGTAACTCGTCATCCAGTCTTCAGATGTTACCTGACACCGGTGCTGACGTCTCAGTAATTGGTCCACAACATTTAGCAAGTTTGGGAATACCCCGGAGCAACCTACAGCCCCCTCCTCAGACAACGAAACTGACAGCTGATGGTCCCAAAATGGCTCCAGCGTTGGGATCTTTCTGGGCTACCCTTACCTTTGGTAAGCAGTCTTGCTCAGCCCGGATTGATGTTCATAATGGTATCCCGACTCCGCTTTTATCATATGGCCATTGTCAGGAGTTGGCCATTATTTCCAAGGAATTCCCTAAACCTATCTTAAAGGTCACCCATGTCAACAGGTTGAAGGAATTCCCTATCTCTACTGACACGTCCCCTTCTGACGCAAGAGCTTACCTTCTCAAGGAGTTTGCTGACGTGTTGGTTAATAAGAAATCTTTAGGATCCACACCACTGAAGCCGATGGTGGGTCCACCTATGAAGATTCATCTTAAGGATGGTGCTACACCTTTTGCCATCCACACCCCTCGTTTGATTCCTCACGCCTACAAGGAGCTAGTTAGACAAGAACTTGACTCCATGGTTGCTCAGGGAATCATCAAACCGGCCGGAGACGAACCTTCACCTTGGTGCCACCCTCTCGTCGCCGTCGCCAAACCTTGTGGTGGAGTACGGATCACCACCGATCTGTCAAAACTTAACCAGCAAGTTTCCCGTCCAGCCCACCCTTCACCCACACCCTTCGCAGCTGTTCGAAGTGTGGACCCGAAGGCGAAGTTTTTTACAACTATGGACGCCTTATGTGGTTATTGGCAGATCGAAATGGCCGAAGAAGACCAACACTTGACTACATTCATCACACCATTTGGAAGATACCAGTATTGCAGAGGCCCCATGGGATTTGCCGCTACGGGCGATGCATTCTGTCAACGTGGTGACGCGGCCCTTCAAGGAGTCACGAATTGTGTCAAGGTGGTTGATGATATCTTACTCCACGACGAAGACTACTGTGCCCACCTCTCCCGGATATATGAAGTTCTCACCAGATGTCGAAAGTACGGGATTACCCTCAACGCTGACAAGTTTGTAGTCGCCGCTCCATCAGTGAACTTCTGTGGGTACACTCTCTCAGCATCAGGCATCGCAGCTGACCCGGAGAAAGTAAGTGGAATCAGGGATTTTCCAACCCCTGCCAACCTAACAGACCTCCGTTCTTTTTTAGGTCTGGTCAATCAGCTGGCTGAATTCACACCTGACATCTCCGCCGCAGCCCAGCCGTTACGCCCCCTGCTGAGCCCCAGGAGGACATTCCTGTGGACCCCAGATCATCAAGAGGCCTTCCAGCAAGTTAAGCAGGCCCTTGTGAGTCCACCTGTCCTCGCCTGTTACGACCCAGCCCTACCCACCGTCCTCCAGACTGACGCCTCCAGACTCTACGGCGTTGGTTACGCCCTTCTGCAGGACCATGGCGGTGGACAACTCCGCTTAATTCAGTGTGGATCCCGGTTCCTGACGGACGCTGAGACCCGATATGCCACGATTGAGCTGGAGATGTTGGCTGTTGTCTGGGCGATGGCGAAGTGCCGTTTCTACCTGATAGGACTTCAGCACTTCACCCTCTTCACGGATCATCGCCCCTTATACCTATAATCAATCACTACTCTTTGGATGCAGTAGAAAATCCTCGCCTTCAACGTCTGAAAGAGAAGCTCTCGCCTTATCTCTTCACGGCTGTGTGGCGTGCGGGTAAGCTGTTGTGCATCCCGGATGCTCTGTCCCGCGCCCCCGTCAGTCGCCCCACCCCAGAGGACGAGATGTTGTGTTCTACAGCTGCTGCATCCCTCAAGTCAGTGGTTTCATTGAAGGCCGTCTTCACATCAGAAGAGTCTACAGCACCGGATGCAGACAAAACTCTTGAAGATCTCCGCACCGCAGCCCGGGCCGACCCTTCCTACATCCGGCTCGTCGACTGTGTGTTTCAGGGATTTCCATCTACCCGATACGACCTTCATGAATCGCTACTCCCGTACTGGAAAATACGCGAGGACCTCTATTGTGATGGAGACCTCGTCTTGTATGGTCCACGAGTAGTTATTCCTGCTGCCCTACGCCGCCGTACCTTGGCCCGCCTTCACGACAGCCATCGAGGAGTGGAGGCCACCAAGCGACGGGCGAAGCAGACTGTATTTTGGCCCGGAATCAACGCGGACATTGCAAGTACCGTCCGTGCCTGTGAACCGTGCCAGATTCTGCAACCTAGCCAGCAACAGGAACCTTTAATGTGCGACGATAACCCTTCAAGACCCTTCGAGTCTGTATCGGCCGATTTCTTTGCAGTTGCAGGGAAGTCCTTCCTCGTCATTGCCGACCGACTGTCTGGATGGCCTGTTGTCGTCCCCTGTGGTAGTGATACAACGGCTACTGCTACCATCCGGAGCTTCAGGCATTACTTCAGAGAAGTTGGTGTTCCCCTCCGCCTCAGGACTGATGGAGGACCCCAGTTCACCAGCCACGAGTTCCGGGACTTCATGGACCGTTGGGGAGTCCGTCATGTCGTGACCTCGCCCCACTACCCCCAGGCGAATGGACACGCTGAAGCCGCAGTCAAGACTGTGAAACACCTGATCCTTAAGGTGTCACCCTCAGGAAATATCGACTGCGAGGACTTCGATCGAGGTTTGTTGGAGTTACGCAACACCCCGAACTTCACCGGACGCTCCCCAGCCCAGGTTCTATACGGACATCATCTCAGGTCTTGTGTTCCTGCCCACCCGAAGTCTTTTTCTCAAGAGTGGCAGGCCAAGACTGAAGAATGTGACCACCGTGCAGCAGAACGAGCCGCAGATGTCGCTGCTCGGTACGACTGTCATGCCCGCCCCCTTCCCAGGTTGAGTATCGGCCAGCAGATCAGGATTCAAGATCCGGTATCTCACCGCTGGGACAAGGTTGGGGTTGTCATGGGTATTGGCCGGTCCAGGGACTACCAAGTGCGTCTTCCTAGTGGTAGAGTATGGTGGAGGAACCGTCGTTTCCTCCGACCTGTGGAGCTGCCTAGTGTTGACCCCTCCCCAGTTGAGTCCCCTAATGTTGATGTCTCTAAAGTAAATCCATCCCCACCTTGTGTTTCTGCCCCAGTACTCCGCAGGTCCGAGCGACTCAGAAACAAAAGGTCCGCTCAAGATGAAACTATGAGTGTATAGGGGGGAGGGAGGTGTATGATATATATGGACACAAAGTAGTGCCTTCAGCTGTATATTATTATATTACTCTTATATTACTCTTATTAATTATGTATAGTAAAGTATTACAGAACATGTATTAATTCTATGTAATATTCTATTTATTGTGCACCATATTATGTATATAAATTATCACATTTATACTTTATGTATTCAGCTTGTGAATGCTGGCATCTGTATAGGCCAGCGCGTAGTAATACATAGATAGATGTAGAAGTAGTTAAGACCGAGTCCTGGTGGCGTGCCCACAGGCGTCCTACTGTATTATCTCCCGTACGAGAATAGAACCTACTTTTAAAGACAACAAGTGTTTGTATATACCCTCAGTAATATAGAACATTCTTTGGGTATCTGGCAATACGCTAGACCATATATATTTCATTAGCCCAATAAAGCACGCGGACTTCTTCATATAATCAACACCTCACCCCACCAGGACTCGAACCCACGATCTTCTAATTGTGACCGGGGAACGCTACCTCTGGGCCACCAGGACACTAAAAGCAGTCGTAGACTCTGCTATGTTTCACACAAAGCCTGTTCAACGAGCTTTTGGCGCCGTGAACCTCTAATGGGGACCACCCGTGCCGCTTAGGTGATCAGAGCAACGTTTTACCAAATGCGGCTTCGAAACACGAGGATCCATATATATTTCATTAGCCCAATAAAGCATGCGGACTTCTACATATAATCAACACCTCACCCCACCAGGATTTGAAACCACGATCTTATAATTGTGACCGGGGGACGCTACCTCTGGGCCACCAGGAACAAAAAGCAGTCCTAGACTCTGCTATATTTCACACAAAGCCTGTTAAACGAGCTTAAGGCGCCGTAAACCTCTAATGAGGACCACCCTTGCCACTTAGGTGATCAGAGCAACGTTTTACCAAATGCGGCTTCGAAACACGAGGATCCATATATATTTCATTAGCCCAATAAAGCACGCGGACTTCTTCATATAATCAACACCTCACCCCACCAGGATTCGGACCCACGATCTTCTAATTGTGACCGGGGATCGCTACCTCTAGGCCACCAGGACACTAAAAGCATTCCTAGACTCTGCTATATTTCACACAAAGCCTGTTCAACGAGCTTATGGCGCAGTGAACCTCTAATGAGGACCACCCGTGCCGCTTAGGTGATCAGAGCAACGTTTTACCAAATGCGGATTCGAAACACGAGGTTCCATATATATTTCATTAGCCCAATAAAGCACGCGGACTTCTACATATAATCAACACCTCACCCCACCAGGATTTGAACCCACGATCTTATAATTGTGACCGGGGGACGCTACCTCTGGGCCACCAGGAACAATAAAAGCAGTCCTAGACTCTGCTATATTTCACACAAAGCCTGTTCAACGAGCTTAAGGCACCGTAAACCTTTAATGAGGACCACCCGTGCCGCTTAGGTGATCAGAGCAACGTTTTACCAAATGCGGCTTCGAAACACGAGGATCCATATATATTTCATTAGCCCAATAGAGCACGCGGACTTCTTCATATAATCAACACCTCACCCCACCAGGATTCGAACCCACGATCTTCTAATTGTGGCCGGGGTATGCTACCTCTGGGCCACCAGGACAATAAAAGCAGTCAAAGTCTCTACTATATTTCACACAAAGCCTGTTCAACGACCTTATGGCTCCATGAACCTCGAATGAGGACCACCCGTGCCGCTTAGGTGATCAGAGCAACGTTTTACCAAATCCGGCTTCGAAACACGAGGATCCATATTTATTTCATTAGCCCAATAAAGCACGCAGACTTCTACATATAATCAACACCTCACCCTGTTAGATGTTCTGGGTAATAAGTTCTATATACAGGAGAGAACACAAACACCTGTATAGTTTTGTAGGTTCGGTTTACTGGATAAGAGTATGTACACAGAGGTGGGTAGCACTGCTCCCTAGCTAAGGTCCTGGTCAACTACCATAGACGACGTATGGCAAGTGATACATTAGCAGCTTCCATACGTCGCCAGGCACATTAATTAAGCGTGTGGGATATGGTAATAACATTGCCACACGCTGCTGGCTAGGCTGAATAAATATAAATGGAGCACATACATAATATACATACATAATACATAATCCAGCATACATAATATACATACACCTCCCTCCCCCCTATACGCTCATAGCAAAGTCTTGAGCGGACCTTTTCTTCTGGATCCGTTCTGAGCGTCGAGGGGCTTCATCACTGGGAAGGGTATGGGACTCAACACTGGTGGCGGGGCCAGCAGAAGGCAGTGTTACGGGGCGGAGAAAACGGCGGTTCCTCCACCACACACGACCACTGGGTAACCGCACCTGGTAGTCCCGTGACCTGCCGAGACCCATGACTACGCCTACTTTGTCCCAACGTAGGGAGGTCGGGTCCTGAACACGGACTTGGGTGCCGACACTCAACCTGGGGAGGGAACGGGCGTGGTCGTTGTAGCGGGCGACGACGTCCTGAACACGTTCGGCGGCTCGGCGATCACAATCCTCTGTCTTGGCCTGCCACTCCTTGGAGAAGGATTGAGGGTGAGCAGGGACACAAGAACGAAGGGGGCGTCCATACAAAACCTGGGCAGGGGAGCGTCCGGTGTAGTTAGGTGTGTTGCGGAGTTCAAGAAGACCCCGGTCGAAGGCCTCGCAGTCAATATTCCCAAAAGGGGCCACCTTAAGGATGAGGTGCTTCAAAGATTTGACAGCAGCCTCAGCGTGGCCGTTGGACTGCGGGTAATGGGGCGATGACAACACATGCCGGACTCCCCATCGGTCAAGGAACACAGCAAAGTCCCGGCTTGTGAACTGAGGCCCTCCGTCGGTTCGCAGGCGTACAGGAACGCCCACGTCACGGAAGTAGTGGCGGAACTTGCTGATGGTGGCGGCAGACGTCGTGTCATTACCGCCCTTGATGACAACCGGCCAACCAGAGAGACGGTCGACGATAACCAGGAAGGACTTTCCTGACACACAGAAAAAGTCGGCCGACACAGACTCAAAGGGGCGGGTGGGGTTGTCGTCACTCATGAAGGGTACCTGCTGCTGGCTGGGTTGTAATACGTGGCGGGGCTTACACACCTGGACAGCATTGGAGATGTCGGGGTCGATGCCAGGCCGGAACACAGTCTGTCGTGCACGTCGTTTGGTGGCCTCAGCTCCACGGTGACTGTCGTGAAGGCGAGCCAGGGCGTGGGGACGTGATGCAGCAGGGACAACTACCGAAGGAGAGGTGTCACTGGCCAGAGGTAGGGGTAGGGCGGCAGCAGGGTAGTTGCTGCTCCCTTCATGCACCCTGTTGGCGTAATTTACCTCGAGAATCGGTGTTGGGAAGTCCTGGGAGATGATGGCCAACTCTTGACAATGTCTGTAGGACAGCAAGGGAGTCGGGACACCATTATGCACGTCAATCCAGGCCTGACACGACCTGTTGCCAAAGGTGACATGTGCATAGAGTGAACCCAGGGCTGGGGCCATCTGTGAACCATCTGCCATAAAGCGGAGGTCCTCGGGAGGCGGTCCTAGATCGCTTGGAGAGAGCCCCAAGCATCGCAAATGCTGGGGACCGATGACTGTAGCATCAGCGCCGGTGTCGGGCAACATCTGAAGACGGGATGACACACCGCCGTAGGTCACGATGACGCTGATGTACTGGGGGGCTTTGGTCCTGGGATGCGAGGAGTACACCCTCCTAAAATGGGTCGGGCTTTGTCCCGGGTCGTCGTGCCTCTGATTGGGAGACTGTGGGCGGCCCTCTCTGGTAGAAGGGCGCTGAAGCTTCCGTTGACGCTGTTCCTTGGGTTTGTTGGAAGGGCAACACTTGTCATAGTGGCCCAGACGGCCGCACACATTGCACTGGACGCGTTTGGCTGGGCACCGTACTGTGAGTGACCAGTGGCCCTTACGGTCACAACTGTTGCAGGTAGACTGAGCAGCTGGACATACCTGTGTTCCGTGCTGCTTACCACAGTTGTTGCAAAATGAACCGGGCGTGGACGTGGTGGGCGAAGGCGTAGGAGCAGACTTCTTGTCCTTCTTGTACCGGGAAACAGCGCGTACAGCTGTAGGGGGAGCTCGGATGGCAGAGGTGGCACACCTGGCAGCCTCATAGGAGCGACATATCGTCAACACATCCTGAAGAGAAGAGGAAGAGTCGAGGGAGGTGAGGCGTTGGACAAGTTCCTCGTCCTTAACACCCATCAGGATCACCTGCTTCAACTGGGTCTCCTCGCACTGCTGGTGGTGGCCTAAACATATATCTACCTCTTCCGAGGCTCTCTTAAGACGTACATAAAAAGCGTCAAAAGACTCACCCTCCATCTGTCTGCAGCTAAACAATTCCCTCCTGCGCAGAGCTTCATTCTGCTGTCCTTTGATGTGCCGTTGTAGAACGTCCAGTACCTCCTCTACAGACAGCGAAGAGGTTGGGGGTACCTGCAACGTATGTTCTAAGACACGCTGAACTTCCAAGGACAGGCACATACGCAGCTGGATGAGTTGTTTAGGCTGTGACAAACTCTGGAGATCCACCATTGTAGCATAATCAGCCCACCGCCGCCGCCATTCGCGAAAAGTCTGGAAATTTACATCAGGCTCCAAGATGGGCGGTGTTTGAGCTGCTGCTTTAGGTGGGGCTGGGGGCGTGAAGGAAGCATGGATGAGGTATCTGAACCATTCAGTACCGAGGCAGTGTTAGAGCCAGGGGCTTGGTTAACAGTGAGGCGAGATATCAAGGCTTCAAACCGTGCACTGTCTTCCATTCTCCGTTGGTGGTCTCGTTCTGCCTCTGCTTGCCTTCTGTGCTCATCCGCCAAACGTCTGTGAGCTTCATCCTCGCGTCTCTCATCTCTCATAAACTTCATTAAGGCAATTATCTCTGGAGATAACGCTGAATGTTGAGGTGAAGGGCTGCGCGATGTTGTGGGAGCTGGGGTGTCATGGTCAGCCTGGTCATCCATCTCTGGGGGACTATCATCCGCTTGACTCATCCAGGCGCTGGGTCCACGGCTACGTAAGGCATGAGACATAACTACTTCCTCTGTGTACTGTGTCCTAAATCAGTGTTGACCGGTCAGCCCGTCGTATCAACAAGATTTCAGACAAAAAATTTTTAATTAAATACACAGATAAGTAGGTTATATATATAAAATATATATAAGAAACCGCGCGGTCAGCAAGTGTTAGTACATGTATGTGTGTGTGTCCCACGCAAGGAGAGCGTCTCGCCCCAGCTGTGAGGGGGGGTGGAGGCGGCGCTGTGAGGGAGGGGGGTGGAGATAGGAGTAGCTCAGTCGCTCTCTGTAAACGGTCAGAGGAGGGTGCGCTGAGCTCTACACCCCACAAATGCCCAGAACATGCCGTATACCTTGGAAATCCGTTCGAACAAGGTCACACATGAATGGCACGAAACACACAATGCACTAAACACTTCACAGAAAATCACTGTCACTGACACTGCTCAAAGTTGCGAAATTCTTCGAGGGATGACGCGGGGTTGACCCAAGGCGGGGATCCATCAGCCGGCTTTCCACAAACTTGCACTAATCACTCGTAATAATCCAGTAAAACTACGCACTGCGCCATGTTAGATGTTCTGGGTAATAAGTTCTATATACAGGAGAGAACACAAACACCTGTATAGTTTTGTAGGTTCGGTTTACTGGATAAGAGTATGTACACAGAGGTGGATAGCACTGCTCCCTAGCTAAGGTCCTGGTCAACTACCATAGACGACGTATGGCAAGTGATACATTAGCAGCTTCCATACGTCGCCAGGCACATTAATTAAGCGTGTGGGATATGGTAATAACATTGCCACACGCTGCTGGCTAGGCTGAATAAATATAAATGGAGCACATACATAATATACATACATAATACATAATCCAGCATACATAATATACATACACACCCCACCAGGAATTGAACCCACGATCTTATAATTGTGACCGGGGAATGCTACCTCTGGGCCACTAGGACAATAAAAGCAGTCCTAGACTCTTCTATATTTCATACAAAGCCTGTTCAACGAGCTTATGGCGCCGTGAACCTCTAATGAGGACCACCCGTGCCGCTTAGGTGATCAGAGCAACGTTTTACCAAATGCGGCTTCGAAACACGAGGATCCATATATATTTCATTAGCCCAATATAGCACGCGGACTTCTTCATATAATCAACACCTCACCCCTCCAGGATTCGAACCCACGATCTTATAATTGTGACCGGGGATCGCTACCTCTGGGCCACCAGGAACATTAAAAGCAGTCCTAGTCTCTGCTATATTTCACACAAAGCCTGTTCAACGAGCTTAAGGCACCGTAAACCTCTAATGAGGACCACCCGTGCCGCTTAGGTGATCAGAGCAACGTTTTACCAAATGCGGCTTCGAAACACGAGGATCCATATATATTTCATTAGCCCAATAAAGCACGCGGACTTGTACATATAATCAACACCTCATCCCACCAGGATTTGAACCAACGATCTTATAATTGTGACCGGGGAATGCTACCTCTGGGCCACCAGGACAATAAAAGCAGTCAAAGTCTCTACTATATTTCACACAAAGCCTGTTCAACGACCTTATGGCTCCATGAACCTCTAATGGGGACCACCTGTGCCGCTTAGGTGATCAGAGCAACGTTTTACCAAATCCGACTTCGAAACACGAGGATCCATATATATTTCATTAGCCCAATAAAGCACGCAGACTTCTACATATAATCAACACCTCACCCCATCAGGATTTGAACCCACGATCTTATAATTGTGACCGGGGAATGCTACCTCTCGGCCACTAGGACAATAAAAGCATTCCTAGACTCTGCTATATTTCACACAAAGCCTGTTCAACGAGCTTATGGCGCTGTGAACCACTATAGGGGACCACCCGTGCCGCTTAGGTGATCAGAGCAACGTTTTACCAAATGCGGCTTCGAAATACGAGGATCCATATATATTTCATTAGCCCAATAAATCACGCGGACTTCTTCATATAATCA
>NW_024728467.1:0-6719 GCF_018991925.1 Homarus americanus | reverse complement strand
TAACCTAACCTAATTTAATCTAACGTAACTTAACCTAACTTAACCTAGCCTAACCCCCCGTTTAGAGTTAAGGTGCGCGAGGATTCCTAGTCTTCAAGAGATCCCTAACACAACCTAACACTAACTTCTACTTAATTAATAAAACCTAACTTAACCTAACCTAACCCTCGGAAGGAGTTAGAAAGGGCTGCGTGCTATCTCCAGGACTGCATAATCACCGATCAAAAATTTATAATGAGAAAAGTTATAAGAAACGATGAAGGACTAAAAGTTTATGGTGAAGTAGTATCAAATATTCGATATGCAGATGATACTGGTCTGAACTCGGGCTAGTGAAGAGACGGTATTAAACTATCATGAACAAGACTAGTGGCCAAGACGGTGAATAATGTGGCCTAGGGTTAATGCTGTATATAAAGACGGGAATAATGGTTATTTTTAATGTCAAACCAAATCCTAACAGATGATGACAGGGAACTTAACCCAGCTGTTATAACCTTTAACGATGGTTTAAGCGATAAATCTATAAGGACGTTGGTTTAAACAATAACATTCGAAGGACGATAATTACAGATAAAAATCCTCAAGAGGTTAGTTATTGCATCATCCTTAATGGTGGAAACTATTGTGTATTTAGTAAGTAAACATTAAGTATGATGGTCGACCTACGTGTCCCGCCAGCAGGGAAGACAGCAGTAATGTACGACACAGTGGTAGGCAAGATAAAAGAAACATTGTCTTGGGTCGTAAGGTAAGGGCGACGACACCTGCCACAAGTCACACGCCCATCCGAGGACAGGATGAAATGTGTGTGTGTCTGGAGAATGGTGGGCGGGGCGCACAGACACGTGTAAGGAGCTTGTAAATGGATCTTTGGCTACGTGTGTGGTGGCCGCCGTGGACACGGGGAAGGGGAGGGAGTGTGGAGACCAGCCGACCTTCACTAATTACGTGAAGAATATATGTGAGAATCTATCGACGTAGTAACAGTCTGTCGGTGGAGTAAGTAAGTAAGTATGTAGGTAAGTAAGTAAATGTAAATAAGTAAGTAAATAAGTAAGTAAGTAAGTAAGTAAGTAAGTAAGTAAGTAAGTAAGTATGTAGGTAAGTAAGTAAATGTAAATGTGTGTGTGTGTGTGTGTGATCAGCTGGTGTCGTCGGGGCACAGTCAGGGGTCTACCATAAAACACACTGCCAGTACTGGTAATGAGCAGCGTCTGGCCTTCTCCTCCTCACAGTCATAAAACTCCTTCGCCAGACGCACGGTCGCCTTTGACACACAAAAATGCAATCATTCATTAAAACGTAATTGGCTATAAACTTTTGAGTGTAAAATACCCATTTATTGTGAACTTAACAAATTGGAAAAACAGGTGTGTTTATGTAAGCTTGGGTCAGTGGTGTTAAATTTACTGCCGACTAATTATATTATTTTTAAACCAGTATTTATATGTTATTATTACAGTTAAAGTTAAGTCGTTATCATATTTAAAGGTCATCATCATCATCATGTAAAGGTGTTATTAAAAATGAAAAAACATGTAACTTTTACCAGATATATGAACTAACCCGTTTGCCGGATATATGAACTAAAACACTTGCCGGATATATGAACTAAAACGTTTGCCGGATATATGAACTAACCCGTTTGCCGGATATATGAACTAAAACACTTGCCGGATATATGAACTAAAACGTTTGCCGGATATATGAACTAAAACGTTTGCCGGATATATGAACTAAAACACTTGCCGGATATATGAACTAAACCGTTTGCCGGAGATATCATATAAAAAAACCCTAACTGCAGAACCAGTTAATTGACGTGCCGTGTTTTGGACTCTTCCGGAACTGTGATTACAATAATTATTTTCACACGAGGCAGTGACGTCACGCGGACAATGGCGGAGAACAGCTGACGTCGACTGTTATTACTGTATACGTGTAATACCATTGAGGGGTAGAGAGCAGAGGAGAGAAGAGGAGGCGAAGAGAAGAGAGACGATGAAAAGAGAAGAGACGATGAAAAGAGAAGAGACGAAGAGAAGAGGAGAAGAGACGAAGAGAAGAGGAGAAGAGACGCAGAGAAGAGGAGAAGAGACGAAGAGAAGAGGAGAAGAGACGAAGAGAAGAGACGAAGAGAAGAGACGAAGAAAAGAGACGAAGGGAAGAGAATAGAAGAGAAGTGAAAAGAAGAGAAGAGAAAAGAAGAGAAAAGAAGAGAAGAGGAAAAGAGAGGAGACGAGGAAAAGAGAAGAGACGAGGAGAAGAGAATGAAAAGAAGAGAAGAGACGAAGAGAAGAGACGAGAAGAGAAGAAGAGAAGGGAAAAGAAGAGAAGGGAAAAGAAGAGAAAAGAAGAGAAGAGGAGAAGAGAGAAGAGGAGAAGAGAAAAGAAAAACGAGGAGAAGAGAAGAGAAAAGAAGAGAGATCATGAACAAGAGGTACCAAACAAAACTCACTAGACCATTACATGTTCCCGCCGCCTATACAGTAGATCAACATAGGTAATTATCCATTCATATAAACATTGGTGGCCGCTCCTTCACCCGGACTTATACGGCATTTCATTTGGGTTATTTCCCAGTCTGACCAGTGGCTGTCCAGTAGCCTCTTAAAGTATAAACATGCTCAGGATTCAAAGTGTACCTGTATCTCTCCTGTTAAGTGTACTTGTATCTGTCATGTTAAGTGTACTTGTATCTGTCCTGTTAAGTGTACTTGTATCTGTCCTGTTAAGTGAACTTGTATCTGTCCTGTTAAGTGTACCTGTATCTGTCCTGTTAAGTGAACCTGTATCTGTCCTGTTAGGTGTACCTGTATCTGTCCTGTTAGGTGTACTTGTATCTGTCCTGTTAAGTGTACCTGTATCTGTCCTGTTAGGTGTACCTGTATCTGTCCTGTTAAGTGTACCTGTATCTGTCCTGTTAAGTGTACCTGTATCTGTCCTGTTAAGTGTACCTGCATCTGTCCTGTTAAGTGTACCTATATCTACCCTGTTAAGTGTACTTGCATCTGTCCTGTTAAGTGCACTTGTCTCTCTCCTGTTCAGTGTACTTGTATCTGTCCTCTTAAGTGTACTTGTATCTGTTCTGTTAAGTGTACCTGTATCTGTCCTGTTAAGTGTACCTGTATCTGTCCTGTAAGTGTACTTGTATCTGTCCTGTTCAGTGTACTTGTATCTGTCCTGTTAAGTGTACCTGTATCTGCCCTGTTAAGTGTACTTGTATCTCTCCTGTTAAGTGTACTTGTATCTGTCCTGTTAAGTGTACTTGCATCTGTCCTGTTAAGTGTACCTGTATCTTTCTTGTTAAGTGTACCTGTATCTGTCCTGTTAAGTGTACTTGTATCTGTCCTGTTAAGTGTACTTGTATCTGTCCTGTTAAGTGTACCTGTATCTGTCCTGTTAAGTGTACTTGCATCTGTCCTGTTTAGTGTACATGTATCTGTCCTGTTAAGTGTACCTGTATCTGTCCTGTTAAGTGTACTTGTGTCTGTCCTGTTAAGTGTACTTGCATCTGTCCTGTTTAGTGTACATGTATCTGTCCTGTTAAGTGTACTTGTATCTGTCCTGTTAAGTGTACTTGTATCTGTCCTGTTAAGTGTACTTGTATCTGTCCTGTTAAGTGTACTTGCATTTGTCCTGTTAAGTGTACTTGTATCTGTCCTGTTAAGTGTACCTGTATCTGTCCTTTTAAGTGTACCTGTATCTGTCCTTTTAAGTGTACCTGTATTTGTCCTGTTAAGTGTACTTGTATCTGTCCTGTTAAGTGTACCTGTATCTGTCCTGTTAAGTGTACCTGCATCTGTCCTGTTAAGTGTACCTGTATCTGTCCTGTTAAGTGTACTTCTATCTGTCTTGTTAAGTGTACTTGTTTCTGTCTTGTTAAGTGTACCTGTATCTGTCCTGTTAAGTGTACCTGTATCTGTCCTGTTAAGTGTACCTGCATCTGTCCTGTTAAGTGTACGTGTATCTGTCCTGTTAAGTGTAATTGTATCTGTCCTGTTAAGTGTACTTGTATCTGTCCTGTTAAATGTACTTGTATCTGTCCTGTTAAGTGTACTTGTATCTGTCCTGTTAAGTGTACTTGTATCTGTCCTGTTAAGTGTACTTGTATCTGTCCTCTTAAGTGTACCTGTATCTGTCCTGTTAAGTATACCTGTATCTGTCCTGTTAAGTGTACCTGCATCTGTCCTGTTAAGTGTACCTATATCTACCTTGTTAAGTGTACTTGTATCTGTCCTGTTAAGTGTACCTGCATCTGTCCTGTAAAGTGTACCTATATCTACCCTGTTAAGTGTACTTGTATCTGTCCTCTCAAGTGTACCTGTATCTGTCTTGTTAAGTGCACTTGTATCTGTCCTGTGTTAAGTGCACTTGTATCTGTCCTGTTAAGTGTACCTGTATCTGTCCTGTTAAGTGTACTTGCATCTGTCCTGTTAAGTGTACTTGTATCTGTCCTGTTAAGTGTACCTGTATCTGTCCTGTTAAGTGTACTTGTATCTGTCCTGTTAAGTGTACTTGTATCTGTCCTGTTAGGTGTACCTGTATCTGTCCTGTTAAGTGTACCTGTATCAGTCCTGTTAAGTGTACCTGTATCTGTCCTGTTAAGTGTACTTGTATCTGTCCTGTTAAGTGTACTTGTATCTGTCCTGTTAAGTGTTGCTGTATCTGTCTTGCTAAGTGTACCTGTATCTGTCCTGTTAAGTGTAGCTGTATATGTCCTGCTAAGTGTACCTGTATCTGTCCTGTTAAGTGTACCTGTATCTGTCCTGTTAAGTGCACTTGTATCTGTCCTGTTAAGTGTACTTGTATCTGTCCTCTTAAGTGTACTCGTATCTGTCCTGTAAAGTGTACTTGTATCTGTCCTGTTAAGTGTACTTGCATCTGTCCTGTTAAATGTACTTGCATTTGTCCTGTTAAGTGACGTATATCTGTCCTGTTAAGTGTACTTGCATCTGTCCTGTTAAGTGTACTTGTATCTGTCCTGTTAAGTGTAGCTGTATCTGTCCTGCTAAGTGTACCTGTATCTGTCCTGTTAAGTGCACTTGTATCTGTCCTGTTAAGTGTACTTGTATCTGCCCTGTTATGTGTACCTGTGTCTGTCCTGTTAAGTGTACCTGTATCTGTCCTGTTAAGTGTACCTGTATCTGTCCTGTTAAGTGTACCTGTATCTGTCCTGTTAAGTGTACTTTTATCTGTCTTAAGTGTACTTGTACCTGTCCTGTTAAGTGTACTTGTACTTGTCTTGTTAAGTGTACCTGTATCTGTCCTGTTAAGTGTACTTGTATCTGTCTTAAGTGTACTTGTATCTGTCCTGTTAAGTGTACTTGTATCTGTCCTGTTAAGTGTACCTGGATCTGTCCTGTTAAGTGTACCTGGATCTGTCCTGTTAAGTGTACCTGTATCTGTCCTGTTAAGTGTACTTGTGTCTGTCCTGTTAAGTGTTGCTGTATCTGTCTTGCTAAGTGTACCTGTATCTGTCCTATTAAGTGTACCTGTATCTGTCCTGTAAAGTGCACTTGTATCTGTCCTGTTAAGTGCACTTGTATCTGCCCTGTTAAGTATAGTTGTATCTGTCCTGCTAAGTGTACCTGTATCTGTCCTGTTAAGTGTACCTGTATCTGTCCTGTTAAGTGGACGTGTATCTGTCCTGCTAAGTGTACCTGTATCTGTCCTGTTAAGTGTAGCTGTACCTGTCCTGTTAAGTGTACCTGTATCTGTCCTGTTAAGTGTACTTGTATCTGTCCTGTTAAGTGTACTTGTATCTGTCCTGTTAAGTGTAGCTATATCTGTCCTGCTAAGTGTACCTGTATCTGTCCTGTTAAGTGTACCTGTATCTGTCCTGTTAAGTGTACCTGTATCTGTCCTGTTGAGTGCACTTGTATCTGTCCTGTTAAGTGTACTTGTATCTGTCCTGTTAAGTGTACCTGTATCTGTCCTGTTAAGTGTACTTGTATCTGTCCTGTTAAGTGTACTTGTATCTCTCCTGTTAAGTGTACTTGTATCTGTCCTGTTAACTGTACCTGTCCTGTTAAGTGTACCTGTATCTGTCCTGTTAAGTGTACCTATATCTGTCCTGTTAAGTGTACTCGTATCTGTCCTGTTAAGTGTACTTGTATCTGTCTTGTCAAGTGTACCTGTATCTGTCCTGTTAAATGTACCTGTATCTGTCCTGTTAAGTGTACCTGTATCTGTCCTCTTAAGTGTAATTGTATCTCTCCTGTTAAGTGTACTTGTATCTGTCCTGTTAAGTGTACCTGTATGTGTCCCGTTAAGTGTACTTGTATCTGTCCTGTTAAGTGTACTTGTACCTCTCCTGTTAAATTATTACTTGTATCTGTCCTGTTAAGTGTACCTGTATCTGTCCTGTTAAGTGTACTTGTATCTGTCCTGTTAAGTGTATCTGTATCTGTCCTGTTAAGTGTACCTGTATGTGTCCTGTTAAGTGTACTTTTATCTCTCCTGTTAAGTGTACTTTTATCTCTCCTGTTAAGTGTACTTGTATCTGTCCTGTTAAGTGTATCTGTATCTGTCCTGTTAAGTGTACCTGTATGTGTCCTGTTAAGTGTACTTTTATCTCTCCTGTTAAGTGTACTTTTATCTCTCCTGTTAAGTGTACTTGTAACTCTTCCTATATTTCTGCTGTAATTGTCCCTGTACCCGTGTGCCTATACCTGTACCTGTGTACCTGTACCCGTGTGCCTATACCTGTACCT
>NW_024728466.1:0-5026 GCF_018991925.1 Homarus americanus | reverse complement strand
TCAGCACCATTACCCAGAGTGTTAGGGCCGGGCTCGATTTCAGTGCCAAGAATCGGGGTGTGAGGGCCGGGCACCCCATCAGCACCATGACCCGGGGTGTGGTGACCGGGAACCGCTTCAACCCCATGACCCAGGGTGTGAGTGCCGGGCACCCCTCAGGCACCATGACCCGAGGAGTGAGGGCCGGGCACCCCTTCAGTGCCATGAATCGGGGTGTGAAAGCCGGGAACCCCTTCAGCACCATGACCCGGGGTGTAAGGGCCAGGCACCCCTTCAGTGCCATGACCCGGGGTGTGAGTGCCAGGCACCCATACAGTGCTTTGAAAAAGGGTGTGTGGTCCGGGCACCCCTTCACTTGACCCGGGGTGACAGGGCCGGGCACCCCTCCAGCACTACGGTGACCTGGGGTGTTATGAACAGGGGTGTGGAGGGACGGGCACCTCTGCACATATTCAGGTGTATGGGCCAGGCACCATTAGCACCATGACCTGGGTGAGGGCAGGGCACCCCTTCAGTACCATGATCCGGGGTGTGATGGCCAGGCACCCCTTCAGTGAAATCACCGGGGGTGTGAGAGCTGGGCACCCCTTCATTGACATAGTCCCGGGATGAGGGCTGCACTCTTCAATGACATGGACCTGCTGGGGGTTTGAGGGCCGGGCACCCTTTCAGTGACATGACCCGGGGTGTGAGCGCTGGGCACCCCTTCAACACCATGATCCAGGGTGTTAGGGCCGGGCTCGATTTTAGTGCCAAGAACCGGGGTGTGAGGGCCGGGCACCCCAACAGCACCATAACCCGGGGTGTGAGGTTCGGGCACACCTCCAGCACAATGACCCGGGGTGTGAGGTTCGGGCACACCTTCAATGACATGACCCGGGGTGTGAGGGCCGGGCACCCCTTTAGTGACATGACCCGGGGTGTGAGGGTCGGGCACCCCTCAGACACCATGACCCGGGGTTTGAAGGTCGGGGACCTTTTCAGTGCCATGAATCGGGGTGTGAAAGCCGAGCATCCCTTCAGCACCATGACCCGGGGTGTGAAGGCCAGGCACCCCTGCAGTGCCATGACCCTGGGTGTGAGGGACGGGCACCCCTCCACCACCATGACCCGGGGTGTGAGGGCCGGGAACCGTTTCAACCCCATGACCCGTGGTGTGAGGGCTGGGCACCCCTTCAGGTCCATGACCTGGGGTGTGAGGGCCGTGCTCCCCTTCAGTGCCATGACCCGGGGTGTTAGGGCCGGGCACCCCTTCAGTGTCATGAATCGGGGTGTGAGGGCCCGGCACCCTTTCAGTGCCATGAAACGGGGTGTGAGGTCCGGGCACCCCTACAGTGCTGCGAACTGGGGTGTGAGGGCCGGGCACCCCTTCACATGACCCCGGGTGTGAGGGTCCGGCACCACTTCAGTGAAATGAATCCGGGTGTGAGGGCCGGGCACCCCTTCAGCACCATTACCCAGAGTGTTAGGGCCGGGCTCGATTTCAGTGCCAAGAATCGGGGTGTGAGGGTCAGGAACCCCATCAGCACCATGACCCTGGGTGTGATGGCAGGGAACCACTTCAACCCCATGACCCGGGGTGTGAGGGCCGGGCACCCCTCAGGCACCATGACCCGAGGTGTGAGGGCTGGGCACCCCTTCAGTGCCAGGAATCGGGGTGTGAAAGCCGGGCACCCCTTCAGTGCCATGACCCGGGGTGTGAGGGCCGGGCACCCCTTCAGTGACATGAACCGGGGTGTGAGGGCCGGGCACCCCTCTAGCACCATGACCCGGGGTGTAAGGGCCGGGAACCGCTTCAACCCCATGATCCGGGGTGTGAGGGCCGGGCACCCTTTTAGGTCCATGACCCGGGGTGTGACGGCCGTGCACCCTTTAAGTGCCATGACCTGGGGTGTGAGGGCCGGGGACCCTTTCAGTGCCATGAATCGGGGTGTGAAAGCCGGGTACCCCTTCAGCACCATGACCCGGGGTGTGAGGGCCAGGCACCCCTTCAGTGCCGTGACCCGGGGTGTGAGGGCCGGGCACCACTTCAGTGACATTTACCCGGGGTGTGAGGGCCGGGCACCCCTCCAGCACGATGACCCGGGGTGTGAGGGCCGGGAACCGCGTCAACCCCATGATCCGTGGTGTGAGGGCCGGGCACCCGTTTAGGTCCATGACCCGGGGTGTGAGGGCCGTGCACCCTTTCAGTGCCATGACCCGGGGTGTGAGGGCCGGGCACCCTTTCAGTGTCATGAAACGGGGTGTGAGGGCCGGGCCCCCTTTCAGTGCGATGAAACGGGGTGTGAAGGCCGGGCACCCCTACAGTGCTGTGAACCGGGTTGTGAGGGCCGGTCACCCCTTCAGTGCCATGAATAGGGGTGTGAGGGCCGGGCACCCCTTCAGTGACATGACCCTGGGCGTCAGGGCCAGGCAACCCTTCAGTGCCATGAGCCGGGATGTGAGTGCCGGGCACCCCTTTAGTGCCATGAAACGGGGTGTGAGGGCCGGGCACCCCTACAGAGCTATGAACCAGAGTGTGAGGGCCGGGCACCCCTTCACATGACACGGGGTGTGAGGGCCGGGCACCTTTTCAGTGCCATGACCCGGGGTATGAGGGCTGGGCACGCCTTCAGAGCTATAACCCTGGGTGTGAGGGCCGGGCATTTTTTCAGTGATATGACCCTGGGTGTGAGGGACGGGCACCCCTTCAATGATATGACCCGGGGCGTGAGGGCCGGGCACTCGTTTAGCTCTATGACCACGGGTGTGAGGAACGGGCATACCTTCAGTGCCATGACCCGGGATGTGAGGGCCGGTCACTCGTTCAGTGCCATGACCCGGGGTGTGAGGGCCGGTCCCTCCTTCAGTGCCATGACCCGGGGGGTGAGGGCCGGGCACTCGTTTACCTCTATGACGAGGGGTGTGAGGGCCGTGCATACCTTCAGTGCCATGGCCAGGGGTGTGACGGCCGGGCACCGCTTCAGTGCCATGACCCGTGGTGTGAGGGCCGAGCACCCCTTCAGTGACATGACCCAGGGCGTCAGGGCCGGACACCCCTCAGTGCCATGAGCTGGGGTGGAGGCCAGCACACCTCAGCACCATTACCCAGGAGGTTAGGGCCGGGCCTGGATTTCAGTGGGAAGACCGGGGTGTGAGGCTGGGCACCCCATCACACCATGACCAAGGTGGATTGCTGGCACCGCTCAACCCTATGACCCTGGGGTGTGTGGGCTGGGCACCTAGCACCATGACCTGAGTGTGAGGCTGGGCACTTTTCAGTGCCATGAATCGGGGTGTGAAAGCGGGGAACCCTTCAGCACTACAGACCTGTGGTGTGAGGCTGCACCCTTCAGTTATGACCTGGGGGTGTGGGAGTGCCAGGCACCCATACAGTGCTTTGAAAAAGGGTGTGTGGTCCGGGCAACCCTTCACTTGACCCGGGGTGTCAGGGCCGGGCACCCCTCCAGCACCATGACCCGGGGTGTGAGCGCCGGGCACCCCATAAGTGACATGAGCCGGGGTGTGGGGGCAGGGCACCCCTACAGTGTTATGAACCGGGGTGTGAGGGCCGGGGTCCTCTTCACATGACCCGGGGTGTAAGGGCCAGGCACCCCATTAGCACCATGACCCGGGGTGTGAGGGCGGGGCACCCCTTCAGTACCATGACCCGGGGTGTGAGTGCCAGGCACCCCTTCAGTGAAATCACCGGTGGTGTGAGAGCTGGGCACCCCTTCATTGACATAACCCGGGATGAGGGTCGGGCACCCTTTCAGTGACATGACCCTGGGTGTGAGGGCCGGGCACCCCTCCAGCACCATGACCCGGGATGAGGGCCGGGCACCCTTTCAGTAACATGACCCGGGGTGTGAGGGCCGGGCACCCCTCCAGCACCATGACCCGGGGTGTGAGGGCCGGGAACCCCTTCAGTGCCATGACCCGGGGTGTGAGGGCCGGGCACCCCTTCAATGATATGACTCGGGGTTTGAGGGCCGGACACCCTTTCAGTGACATGACCCGGGGTGTGAGGTTCGGGCACACCTCCAGCACCATGACCCGGGGTGTGAGGTTCGGGCACACCTTCAGTGCCATGACCCAGGGTGTGAGGGCTGGGAACCCCTTCAGCACCATGATCCAGGGTGTTAGGGCCGGGCTCGATTTCAGTGCCAAGAACCGGGGTGTGAGGGCCGGGCACCCCTCAGACACCATGACCCGGGTTTTGAGGCACCCCATTAGGGCACCACATGATCTGGGGTGTGTGAGGGAGTGGGGGCCCCCTTCAGTACCATGACCCTGGTGGTGAGGCCAGGCACCCCTTCTTCAGTGAAATCACCGGGGTGTGGAGAGCTGGGCACCTTCATTGACATAACCCGGGATGAGGGCCGGGCACCCTTTCAGTGACATGACCCTGGTGTGAGGTTAGGGCACACCTCCAGCACCATTTCCCGGGGTGTGAGGTTCGGGCACACCTTCAGTGCCATGACCCGGGGTGTGAGGGACGGGAACCCCTTCAGCACCATGATCCAGGGTGTTTGGGCCGGGCTCGATTTCAGTGCCAAGAACCGGGGTGTGAGGGGCGGGCACCCCATGAGCACCATAACCCGGGGTGTGAGGTTCGGGCACACCTTCAATGACATGACCTGGGGTGTGAGGTTCGGGCACACCTCCAGCACCATGACCCGGGCTGTGAGGTTCGGGCACACCTTCAATGACATGACCCGGGGTGTGAAAGCCGAGCATCCCTTCAGCACCATAACCCCGGGTGTGAGGGCCAGGCACCCCTGCAGTGCCATGACCCTGGGTGTGAGGGACGGGCACCCCTCCACCACCATGACCCGGGGTGTGAGGGCCGGGAACCGTTTCAACCCCATGACCCGTGGTGTGAGGGCTGGGCACCCCTTTAGGTCCATGACCCGGGGTGTGAGGGCCGTGCACCACTTCAGTGCCATGACCTGGGGTGTGAGGGCCGGGCACCCCTTCAGTGTCATGAACCGGGGTGTGAGGGCCCGGCACCCTTTCAGTGCCATGAAACGGGGTGTGAGATCCG
>NW_024728465.1:0-6225 GCF_018991925.1 Homarus americanus | reverse complement strand
GACACAACCCCTCCCTCCTACTACCACACAACCACTCCCCCTACCACACAACCCTCCCCCTGCAACACAACCCTCCCCCTGCAACACAACCCCTCCCTCCACCACCCACACAACCACTCCCTCCACCACTCACACAACCCGTTCCTCCACCACCCACACAACACCTCCACCACCCACACAACCCCTCCCCTCCACCTACCACAAAACCCCTCCCTCCACCTGTGGTGGGATGAAATCCTAGACAAGGTTCTTCAAACTCCAATAGCACGAGCAGTAGATATATTCAATAAGTGGTACAAGACTTGGCAGGATAACCAACCGGTACAGGAACGGGAGCCAGCACAAGGAACTCCTCGTCGTAGGCAGGCCGAAGCCGATCTGAGGGAAATTAGCTAGCTAGGCAAGGAGAGTTGCTAGACATTACTAGGACAATAAATGAGGTCTTCTAGTTACTTGACTAGCGCGGTAAAGACATAGTATATCGGGACATAGTAAGTGAACATAGGCATTAGACATAAACATAGATATCAGACATGCTATAATAATATGTAGTAATACAGACATGTGAATAAATGGTACAATGAATGGTAACAGAGTCCTGCCGTCGGGCGTGTTCACATATCTTGGTATTTACATATCTATACACCACCTACCACACAACCCCTCCCTCCACCACCGACACAACCTCTCCCTCCACCTACCACACAACCCCTCCCCCTACCACACAACCCTCCCCCTGCAACACAACCCCTCCCTCTGCAACACAACCCCTCTCTCCACCACCCACACAACCCCTCCCTCCGTCTACCACACAACTCCTCCCTTCCACCACCCACACAACCCCTCCCTCCACCACCCACACAACCCTCCGTCCACCTACTACCCAACCCCTCCACCTACCACACAACCCCTTCCTCCACCACCCACACAACACCTCCACCACCCACACAACCTCCACCTACCACAAACCCCTCCCTTCACCTACCACACAACCCCTCCCTCCACCACTCCACACAATTCTCTTCCTCTACCACCCACACAACCTCCTCCCTCCACCACCCACCTCACCCAACACCCACACAACCCCTCCCTCCCTCCACCACCCACAAAACCCTCCCCCTCCAGCTCCCACACAACCCCTACCTCCAGCACCGACACAACCCTCTCCACCTACCACACAACCCTCCCCCACACACAACCCTCCTGTAACACAACCCTCCCCTGCAACACAACCTCCTCCACCACCCACACAACCCCTCCCTCCACCTCGCTCACACAACCCTTCCTCCACCACCACACAACACCTCCACCACCCACACAACCCCTCCCTCCACCACCCACACAACGCTTCCCTCCACCACCCACAAAACCCCTCCCTCCACCTACCACACAACCCCTTCCTCCACCACCCACACAACCCCTCCCTCCACCACACACACAACCCCTCCACCACCCACACAACCCCTCCCCTCCACCACCCACAAAACCCATCCCTCCACCTACCACACAACCCCTTCCTCCACCCCACCACACAACCTCCTCCACCACTCCATGTCAACCCCTCCCCCTCCCTCCACCACCCACACAACCCCTCCCTCCCTCCACCACCCACACAACCTCCCTCCACTCTACCACACATCCTCCTCTCCCTCCTCCACCACCCACACAACCCTCCCTCCTCCACCACCCACACAACCCTCCACCTACCACACAACCCCTCCTCCACCACCGACACAACCCTCCCTCCACCTACCACACAACCCCCTCCCCTACCACACAACCCTCCCCCTGCAACATAACCCCTCCTTCTGCAACACAACCCCTCCCTCCACCACCTACACAACCCCTCCCTCCGTCTACCACACAACCCCTCCCTTCCACCACCCACACAACCCCTCCCTCCACCACCCACACAACCCTCCGTCCACCTACTTCCCAACCCCTCCACCTACCACACAACCGCTTCACCTACCATCAAACCCTCCACCTACCACATAACCCCTACACCTACCAGACAGATGTCTTTGACGCCCGGATAGGTGTACAGAAGTGGTCACCACTAAAATGACTTTTAAAAGTAACCTTGCCCATGGTGGCGTCCACACTAAGTCTCTCGAGTTTTGTTAGTCCACATAGTTTACCTGTGTGGAGGAGGAGGGTTGTTAGCTGCAGTAAAGAGTTAATATAATTATTGGAGAAAAATTTTTGAATCACAGATATTGGAGTAATAGTTAAAGTTAACAGTGTTTTGAGAGAGAGAGAGAGAGAGAGAGAGAGAGAGAGAGAGAGACTCTTACTTATCTTAGTCTTGCCCCAGCCAGCGACCTTCAGTGTGTTTCCTTCGACACTCAGAACGGGAGGTCTTGGTGGGAAGACAAATCGGGCTCACCTATTCTATGATAGAACGGCCTGAGTCATACTGTAGGAGACGACCACAGTAATCACAGGGCTTCCTTTTTAGAGCAAAGAATTATTACAGTTTTAGGCATAAAGAGCACCCAGCCTTAGGCATAAAGAACACCCAGCCTTAGGCATAAAGAGCACCCAGCCTAAGGCATAAAGAGCACCCAGCCTTAGGCATAAAGAGCACCCAGCCTTAGGCATAAAGAGCACCTAGCCTAAGGCATAAAGAGCACCCAGCCTTAAGCCAACCTTAGGCATAAAGAGCACCCAGTCTTACCCTCTTACGCAGTTTGCTACTATAAAGGTTAATGTAGGGTGTGTCATGCGGAGGCGAATTTTTTTTTTTTTTTTAGTTTGAAAAATCGGCCCATGGTATTAATGATGTAGTTCTATGTGCAGAATCATGTGATATCTTCAGATTTGAAAAGTTTTCATTTTTGCTAGGTAAATTTTAACTTGAAATCTTATGAAAAATTCAGTAGTATTCTACCCTTTTACCAAATTCAATTAAATAGCTTATTTAAAGTAAAGTAAATGCATCAGGTTAATTTATTAGGATGAAAATGATCCAGAATAGTGAAACGAATGATCTTGACACATTTATTAAATTTAATATTCATTTAGAAAACAAAATCATCAAATACAAAAACCGGTTTTACTACTACGACCCGGTGTTGTTGCACACCATAGAGAACATGTCTTTCTTGCTTCTGTTTCTACTCATCACCTCCCTGCTGACCACCTGAGCTCGGATGTAGCATTCCCCCCTCTCTTGGCTGTACACGTGACTGCTGGCCTCGCTCACTTGCTGCACACAACGCTCTATACTCTGGGTGTGCGAGGGCCAGGCAGGGACATGCATGGGGTTGTCCAGGAAAGCTCTGACTTGAACATTGGTGAGGCTGCAGGTAAGAGGGGGCTCACTGCCAGCCTGGATGTTATCCAGATCTATGAGATCAGTGAGGGTCTTGGCACCTAGATTGACTTCAGGAGTCTTCCTGACCCTGAAGGAATCGTCACCAACTGATTCGTCATGCCCAGATCCTCTCATAAGTCTCATATCCAAGATCTTTTTGACTGCCACTCTTCTCTCCTCCTCATCCTTACTGCAGAGCATTGTCTGCAGAACTGCCTCAGGATGAGCATACCAGGAAGATCTCCTCACAGTCCTGCTCCTGAATCTGAACAACCTTCCTTGGCTGACTCATAGGGCTTCAAGCTGGAAGAACATACTGTAGGAGAACGATGACTTGACCTTGGTGTTGAACCAATTTGGCAAGTAGACACTCACGATGAATTGGACAATAAGTCTCAGGTTGTGAAGCTGGTTCCCTTTCAGTTTATGATGAGTGACCCAAATTCTGCAGAATCTGAGAGCCGTTGTGAGCCACCTAGAATGTGAGACTGGACCTATCTGCAGGTAAGCAAGTCTATCAGGCATGACCTCAGTTTTGATGGCACCGCAAATCATGTAACCATAGTACTGGTCAGTACTCAGGTCGTCAATGACAGTATGTGCAAGCTCAACGAGTGGAGGGCCAACTGTGATTTTTTCAAAGCTCGGATTTATTTCTAACTCAGTGGCAGAGTCCAGCATCTTGCCAAGAGGACCAGACCATCTGTTGTTTGAAAGAGTCTTGCCATCAGCTCCTGGATCAGATGTCTGAGTGGCAACTCGTTGGTGTGGAGGTCACAAACAATCCAGACCAGCTTCCTCCCAATCTTCCGCTCTATCCATTGTATGACCCCCCCCTTGCCACCCTGTGTTCGTGTTGGTGCTGTCCCCTCCAATGGCCTGCAGGGTCTGGTCCGTTCCTCTCTCTGAGCCAGTTCACAATGTTATCTCAGCTGGTTTCCTGATGTCATCTTTCTCTGGAGTGAAATGCCACAAATACTTCCCTCCTGGTTCACTGCAGCAGGAGTAGTGTTCCTCCTTCACCATGGCAGGGAACAACTTGTCAGAATCTCCAACTTTCATGAACACTTTAGTGTCATCCCTTCTCCCATCAACGAACAAACAATTGATTCCATTTTCTCTTATCCCCTTATCAAACTCCTCTTCTAGGTTACTGACAAGTTTCTCCTGAGGTCTCCTTACTTTGTTATGATCTATCACCAGGTGAACATCATCAGGTGTTATCAAACCACCGTCAATCCAGGCAGCTGTTGCTATCTCTGCAGTTTCTCTGAGACCAGTGTGGTGTCGCATGCTGGCCAGAGCTATGCTCAGGATATCTTTCCTATTTCGAATCTTATGCCTGGAAGGTTTGGGATCATTATTTTCTGGGTTAGGGACAAAGTCACCATTCTCCTGGTCAGCACCCGGATCAGCCATGGGGAAGTCATTAAACTCTGAATCAGCTTGACTCCAATCATCGGCCTTTTTTACCTCACCCTGGGCCTTCTCAAGTCTCTTTTCCTCGGCAACTCTTCTCCTCTTCTGTCTCTCTGTGGCAGCCTCCTGTCTCTTGGACTCCAGAATATCTTGGCTAGAAATCATGAGAGCCCCTATACTGCCAGTCTTCTCTCTCTGTGCTTTGACAAATGCCAGTTCGATCATTATGAATTCAGTTCACGCCAGCAATGGTGATGTGGGCCCTGATTACAGTCACGATCGTATCCAACCCAGACAGAGAACAATTGGGCACTTGCGTTAATTATATGTCAAATAACTGGTCCAGTTGCTTTGCAAAGTCAGTTCCACTGCAGTTTTCTCTCCCAAGAGAGATATCTCCCTTGTATTCCCAACTGGCTAGCAGTCTCTCAATAATCTTCTTCTGACTTGTTATGACTGGAGGCTTGAACTGAGCGTTAGCCAGAGTGTACTGTGCCAAGACAGCTTTGGTCATATCACTGGTAATGTCTTTGTTTGTGTAAGTTCTTTGGTTCTTTTCACTGATTTGCCTGATTAAAACACCGTATCTCAAAGCATCTCTCAATGTAGGCAACTCCGACTTCAGGAGCTCTCTCCCAGACCCAAGATAGTGACTGAGATGGCTGGATTTTTGGTTCCTCGTCCTGACACAAGGAGCCATCGCAAATATTATCAACTTATAAATGCATCAGAATCTGAAACAGAAAAAATATTGTTAGTTGTGTTGTTAAAGAATGAAGTCAGAAAGCAATGTTCACTATTTAATTGTAATGCACTAATGCAGCTGTACGTTAGATTTTCGATAAATTTCACGCTAAAATTTACCTAGCAAAAGGTTGCAAAATATTGAAACTGAAATTATTTTCTGTTTATATACACTAAAATCTACCAAAAAAGTGATGGGCCATTAGTTTTAGCTGATCTTCCATCCTATGACACACCCTACTGTTGCAATGGCAATGTACGCAATAGGCCTATCCGTGCTCCAACACACAATAAAATTTTAAACAACCGAGGTCAAGCAAGTGGCGTATGCTGACGACCTTACAGGAGCAGGAAAAGTGGAGGACATCAAAAAGTGGTGGAACCTGGGAACATCACGAGGTCCACAAATAGGGTACCACCCAAACGCCAGCAAGTCCTTCTTCATTGTGATGCCAGAACATTATGAGCCGCCAATGGAGGTGTTCGATGGAAGTGAGGTCAAAATAACAAAGGATGGGCAAAGACACCTAGGCGCAATAATCTGCACGATAGACTTCAAGACCGAGTACGTAACGGGAAAGGTGAATGAGTGGGTTAGGGAAATCAGAGCTCTGTCTAATATTGCTAACACAGAGCCTCATGCGACTTTTGCGGCAATCTCTCATGGAGTCAAGCATCGCTGGAACTACCTGATGCGCACTATCCGTGATATCGGACCCCTCCTCCACCCTCTGGAAAAAGCT
>NW_024728464.1:0-20203 GCF_018991925.1 Homarus americanus | reverse complement strand
AAGTAAATCCTCGGACTTGGGAACAAATCATCTACAAATATCAAGTATTAATTTTCTCTCTTTACAGGATCTAATACTCTTGGAAATGTGTTTAAATTAATCTGATTTGTTTTCATTTATTGTCGATCCTTTATAAGAGGACTCGTGGATCCCCCGAGCCTAGCCGGCCATTTTGTTTACATTTTCGGTCGCTCTAAAATACCATTAAAACAATATTGAGTATAAACGTTTGGCTCAACTGATGATCTCAAACATGTCCCAACATTTTTTTGCCTCAACTCCACATTCTGTAACTCATTTAGGTAGATGTCCCTCACTACACATACACTGGACTATGTGTAATGTTGCAGCTAATGTGTTATCAAGATATTGCACATTATAAGTTCATTTGTGGTCATTATTATATCAAACGAAGGAATTTTAAAGAGCTATTACACCACCTGTATCATTAGTTGTCGCCAGGTGAAGGAATGTTTAGGTAGATTATATTTTATTTACTGTAATTAAAGTTTCAATACCTAAGACGTTCCACTATAAGAGTATTTCAACCTCAGGTAAGGTCTTAAGACTTTCTACTCTAGGTCTTACACCCTGGAGTAGCTGTATCGTCCACTTAGGTAATTTACTCCACAAGGAACTACAAGTTACACCTTGATGTAATACTTCATTTACTGCCAAACTTTATAGGGAAATATTTTTTCACAAAGAATTTCAAGTTACAATTTCACATAATAAGTCACATTACAAACGTTCCTTCGGCTTACAGTTAAACTTTGCAATGTCAAGATATTTTTTTCACTGCAGAGGAAAGTATCCGTCATCATCATCATCACCACACACACACACACACACACACACGCGCGCGCGCGCAAAGACAAAACTCCTGTATCCAGATTCTCAAAAGTTTATAAATTAAATTCTTCCCTAAAATTAAACAGACAATACATCTATTAATCATAGAGTATGGAACAATATCGACGCCATATTGGTTACCATCTTTGAGTCATATAATTAGTTAGCTACATAGTGTTAATTATTTAGTTAAATAGGAAAAAATAATCTACTAGCGTGTGTTGTGACCAAAATAAATCAACATTGTATTTACTTTCTCCTCCAGGGGGCACTAAGTCTAGAAAAATGACACAATTGACATCTACATAAAGTGACTGACCAAGGGTAGATATTGGCTACCTTTTGTGTTACTTTGAGGTCGTAAGAACACACAGAGCTGCTCTTAAGGATGTTTACCACAATACACCTCAACCAGTTTCTCATTCACAAAAGTCAAACAATAAATCTGGTTCAAAAGATACACCGTAAATTTTATTAGAATACAATAATCAATTACTGTATTTTTGCATTGAGGCGAATAGTCTTATGGTGTTAAGATGTGTTCTTAAGCCACGAAGGTAAACAAAAGGTATTCAATATCTGCCTTGGTTGACGATGATCTGTAGACGTTAGCAAGTCCTCCTCCTCCTGCTCTCGAGTAAGGTAAAGAAGGCCTCACCTGACCAAAATTGTTAATTAAGATAGATTACATGAAGATTAACCCTCCCAGCTTATTTCAACTAATGATTAACCTAACGCTACATGGGAAGTTAAGTTAGGTTAGATTAAGTTAGGTTAGGTTAGGGTAGGGTAGGGTAGGGTAGGGTAGGGTAGGGTAGGTAGGTCAGGTCAGGTCAGGTCAGGTCAGGTCAGGTCAGGTCAGGCAGTGCCAGTGTAGTTAATCTTGAGGTTAAATAAACTAGAGGCTAATCTTCACATGAGCCACTAAGACACTTTGACGGAGGCGGTTACGTACAACAGGAAAGCTCTGATAACATATAATGTACAGTATATACCGTTTAAGTTGCGTCAGCAGCTCTATACACCACTTATTGACCTACTCATTCACTGCCGTAGAAATATTTACTTCTAACAGGTTTCTATATGGTTCCCAGTCATTATAATACGACCTTGTAAAATCAAATGATCTAAATTAAACTAAACTTATCCAAATTAAACTTATTAGCTAACAAATCCTTCTAAAACACGATATATGTAAATCAAAAGTTCTAAATTCAACTTAACTTATCGTAATATAACTATTATAACTAAACCATTTTAATTAAACCTAACCTAAACACCTCAAGTGCCACAAACAGAAGGAAAAAACACCTTTAATATTATCGTGTAAGAAGCCCCTGTAACCCACTAACTCAAGGTAATGCATCTATATCAATCTACCTGCGTCGGAAGCTCTATACGTGACTATGATCGTTACCCACTGCTGGAGAACATTTGTACTTCTATAATTACCCCTGGAGAAACAATGCACCAATTTACGATTTATTTATTTTATTTTTCATTTATTTTTTATTCTTGGTCCATACTGTAAACACCGCCCGCTTGTGAGTCCCGTCAGCCATTTTGTTCTAACTTTCGGGGATTCTAAAATAAACTATAAATAAATAAATAAATAAATAAATAAATAAAACAAGCATCTTTTGTTTTTCTAACCCATGAGCTGTGAGTCTTCATTATATACTTCAACATTACTGTAAACTAAGGCTAGAGAGGGTGTGTACAGTACTAGTGGAGCCAAGACGAGAAGGTATTTCAAATCCCTAAAGGGTTTTACAAGTGGAGAGTCTTACAAGTGGAGGAGTCTTACAGGTGGAGGGTCTTACAAGTGGATGGTCTTACAGGTGGAGGATTTTAATAAGGATAAATACAGCAAGTCTTACAGTTGAATCAGCCAAGTCGAGGAAAACTCTTAAGAGTCATGTAACTTCTACCTGATGTTACCTGTAATCAAGCTAAGGTATATGTAAGAAGAATATTATCTCGTTACTATCCATTCCTCTTCCACTATCCTGCGAGGTGGTGTATTAATAGGCACAGATACTCATGATAAAGAAGGAATAAAGAGAAAGACGCAAGATACCTATAAAATGCGACAGAATATACCTACACATGCGTAATCCTAACCCATCCCAACCCAACCCAACCCTATCCTACCCTCAGCTTCACCACAGTACACAAAGTCATTCTTGGTATCAGAGTGACGCATAAACACCCTGTATCGCCTAAGACACATTTGAATCGGATGGTTCGTTGGCGGTTTTATTTCTTCGGTATAAACCAGTGAAGCAATTAGTTCGTGGGAACAGCGAGTCAAAATACTTCACATCAGCTTCGTTTACGACCTCCAGCTGATATTTACTTCTGTTGTCTATATCAATCACATTTTATAATGAAAACAAAAATATGGTTAGTTACTTATAAATGAAAATAAATCATACTTAGATACTTAGGAGTGGGGAAAAAAGATACTTAAGATACTTAAAAATGAAAACACTCTTTGATACTTAAATTAGGACAAAATAAACGGACATAAAGATTTAACTATGAGCGGTGGATATTACGACATGTACCGGCTATCAATACAGAGGCGCTATTTAGCCGTGAAGTTCTCTCAGAAACCCAACAAGACAATATGTGGTCACGTAAAAATTTCAGGTTAATTTTTAACACCATCCGTCATTTTAAACCTTGGCACCTGTAGATTAAGAAAATATATGGTGATATTTTTTCTGATGGGATAAAGGTCGTATTTGTCCAGAGAAGTAAGAGAGGAAAAAAATCACTTGAGAGGCATGACGCACAGAGTGTCTAAGGTGATAAAAGATCATATACTACCATTTGGGTTTTCAAATTAAGTTCATTACATAAAATATCAAACTCATAAAGATTACAAAAGAACAGAATACCATGAGCTCTCTACAGCTATTGTCAGCTGTCAATATGCTGATGTACAGAAGCTACACAATGTTATTGGTGACTGTAATCCCAGGAAAATGATGCTCTTATAAACTTGGTAACTGGAGCTGTAATGCCAGAAAATGCCAAATATGACAATCTATGTGCATATGAAGTTGGAAGACAAAATTATGAAAATTTTGTCAAGGAACGTATTGTTGGTCCATTGGGCATCTGGGAAAAGCTGTCCAAGGTTAATCTACTGTCGTGGAAAGCAGCAAATAAGACTTCAACCATCAAATTGTTATCACAAGTTATAGAACTTAAGCAGGACATACAGTATATGCATCACAGAAGGGCAGCACTGTACATATCAAGTCACCAGACACTGATGTGTTTGGCATATTAAAGCAGCCTCAACTTGGAGAAAATACAAGTATGATAACAGGAACTGGTGAGCGACGACACATTGGGCAGAGAGCCTTACAGGTTTCCATGCCTTCACAGGATCTGACTGCATTGGAAAATTTGTTGGCAAAGGAAAGAAAGCATGTTGGAGCACTTTGATGAAATCTAACACAAAAGTCCTAGATGCATTCAAGATGCTGAGTAGACCAAATGCCCTCCAGCAGACATGTACAGTATATTGGTCTAGAGGAATTTGTATTTAAGCTCTACTGTCCACGAATGACTTTCACTAAACTGTCAAAACTTAGATGGCATCTCTTCAAGATAACGCAGGCAGAAGCTGGAGAACTACCAGCGACTGCAGCAACTCTAAAGTATCATATATTGAGAGGAAGGTATCAAGCTCTTCTGTGGTCTTGTGATGCAGACAGTGAAATGCTTTCACAATTAGAGCATGGCTGGAAGATTGACAATGACTGTTTCATACTAGTAATATCAGACCAACCACCAGCTCCAGAAGCAATCACAGAACTTGTTAAATGTGGATGTGGCGTCAGGAAATGTGGATCATTGTCATGTTCATACAGAAAGAATCAGAAAGAATAGCATGACATGCACCGAGATGTGTAACTGTCAAGCAGATGATGAGAAATGCCTAAACAAGGTGAAGGAATCTGTTGTACACAGAAGACTCTGATGACGAGGACTGAAGCAATGTCGTAAATAATAACTTGTGACTTGTATACACATGATGTATAACACTACAAACTTTTAATAAATATAAAACGGTGGTTCTAAGCTTTTCAGATAATGGTAATAAGTATATGTTTAATTTCCAGTATTTGTCTTTAGCAATTAATTTTACTTACTGCAATCTCTTCTTTGCCAGAGACAGGATGGCATATATGAGCAGCCATGTTTGTAACACACTTAAGATATTATAACAGCATTCATAATATATTACGTTAAATTGTAATGATATAATACTACATGTTCATAGGTTATTAGTCATGTTTTAAGTTACTTAGGAGTTAATGGTAATACGTCTGTGGTTCATTACGCCGCTCTTTGATAAAACTTCTTTAATGGCATAAAACTTATAATAAACCGTTCAGAAAAAATTACACCACAGTTCCTTAACATAGTTTATAAGGATTATTACGATGTATGGTGTCAAAAATTAACATGAAATTTTTACGGGATTACTTAAGCTCCTACACTAAAACCTGCCGACCTAACCTAACCTTTTTTACCCACCTCCACCTACTTACCTAACCTGACATAATCTAACCAAACCTGACATAATCTAACCTAACCTGACATAATCTAACCTAACCTGACTAACCTAACCTGACGTAATCTAACCTAACCTGATAATCTAACCTAACCTGACATAATCTAACCTAACCTGACATAATCTAACCTAACCTGACATAATCTAACCTAACCTGACATAATCTAACCTAACCTGACATAATCTAACCTAACCTGACGTAATCTAACCTAACCTGACATAATCGAACCTAACCTGACATAATCGAACCTAACCTCCCCGTCTGACATAAGCTAACCTAATCAAACCTAACTTTCCCACCTACCGACCCTAACCTATCTACTTATTACCTACCTAACCTAACTTAACTTAATCCAACCTGACGTAATCTAACCTAACCTATTGAAACTTAACTTAACCACCTACCTCATCTAACACCACTTTGTAATCTCTTTGCACTACCGCTCACAGGATGAGTATGGGGGCACAATAAACTAGCCTCTAACTGGCAAAATTAACAAAACTAACCTAACCTAACCCAACCTGACTTTACCTAACCTGATCTGATCTATCCAACTTAAACACCTTAGAATATATAATAAAGCCGCTAGGTTAATTTAGGCTAAATATGGTTGATTCATATTTCGTTTTGACAGAAATTCCCGGCAAAATAACGTATCTATATTGAGAACCACCGCCATGTTGGTTCCACGTTAACAAGACACGGATACACTACAGAATAACCCGCGTTCGTTTAACCTCAATTACTACAGTTTACTTTATAATCTTACTTCACAATCTTCACTACATCTCACTCCACAATCTTCACTACATCTCACTTCACAATCTTCACTACATCTCACTCCAAAATCTTCACTACATCTCACTTCACAATCTTCACTACATCTCACTTCACAATCTTCACTACATCTCACTTCACAATCTTCACTACATCTCACTTCACAATCTTCACTACATCTCACTTCACAATCTTTACCACATCTTACTTCACAATCTCTTACTTCACAATCTTCACTACATCTCACTTCACAATCTTCACTACATCTCACTTCACAATCTTCACTACATCTCACTTCACAATCTTCACTACATCTCACTTCACAATCTTCACTACATCTCACTTCACAATCTTCACTACATCTCACTTCACAATCTTCACTACATCTCACTTCACAATCTTCACTACATCACTTCACAATCTTCACTACATCTCACTTCAAAATCTTTACTACATCTCACTTCACAATCTTCACACATCTCACTTCACAATCTTCACAACATCTCACTTCACAATCTTCACTACATCTCACTTCACAATCTTCACCACATCTCACTTCACAATCTCACTACATCTCACTTCACAATCTTCACTACATCTCACTTCACAATCTTCACCACATCTCACTTCACAATCTTCACTACATCTCACTTCACAATCTTCACTACATCTCACTTCACAATCTTCACTACATCTCACTTCACAATCTTCACTACATCTCACTTCACAATCTTCACTACATCTCACTTCACAATCTTCACTACATCTCACTTCACAATCTTCACGACATCTCACTTCACACTACATCTCACTTCACAATCTTCACTACATCTCACTTCACAATCTTCACACATCTCACTTCACAATCTTCACTACATCTCACTTCACAATCTTCACTACATCTCACTTCACAATCTTCACTACATCTCACTTCACAATCTTCACTACATCTCACTTCACAATCTTCACTACATCTCACTTCACAATCTTCACTACATCTCACTTCACAATCTTCACTACATCTCACTTCACAATCTTCACTACATCTCACTTCACAATCTTCACTACATGTCACTTCACAATCTTCACTACATCTCACTTCACAATCTTCACTACATCTCACTTCACAATCTTCACTACATCTCACTTAACAATCTTCACCACATCTCACTTCACAATCTTCACTACATCTCACTTCACAATCTTCACTACACCTCACTTCACAATCTTCACTACATCTCACTTCACAATCTTCACTAACACCATCCTTCATCACTACATATAACAACATCCATCATCACTACTTATAACACCATCCATCATCATCACTACATATAACACTATCCATCATCACTACATATAACACGATCCATCATCACTACATATAACACCATCCACCATCACTACATATAGAACCATCCATCACGACATATAACACCATCCAACATCACTACATATAACACCAACCATCATCACTACATATAATATCATCCATCATCACTACATATAACTCCATCCATCATCACTACATATGACACCATCCAGCATCACTACATATAACACCACCCATCATCACTACATATAACATCATGCATCATCAGTACATATAACACCATCCATCAACACTACATATAAACCAACCTATCATCACTACATATAATATCATCCATCATCACTACATATAACACCATCCAACATCACTACATATAACACCACCCATCATCACTACATATTACATCATCCATCACTACATATAACTCTATCCCTCATCACTACATATAACACCATCCAGCATCACTACATATAACACCAACCATCATCACTACATATAACATCATGCATCATCACTACATATAACACCATCCATCATCACTACATATAAAACCATCCTATCATCACTACATATAACATCATGCATCATCACTACATATAACACCATCCATCACTACATATAGAACCATCCTATCATCACTACATATAATATCATCCATCATCACTACATATAACACCATTCAACATCACTACATATAACACCACCCATCATCACTACATATAACATCATCCATCATCACTACATATAACTCTATCCATCATCACTACATATAACACCATCCAGCATCACTACATATAACACCAACCATCATCACTACATATATCATCATGCATCATCACTATATATAACACCATCCATCATCACTACATATATTACCCTCCTATCATCACTACATATAACACCATCCATCATTACTACATATAACGCCATCCTTCATCACTACATATAACACCATCCATCATCACTACATATTATAACACCATCCATCATCTCTACAAACACCAGTCCTCAATACTATAGTGATAAACAGAGCTTCATTTTGTTGTCAATTTCTTTAAATTCCAACCTTATTAAACCGTAATTCTTTCTGTATGGTCAAATTTTGATTTGACCTCAGTGAGAGAGCTGTTAGTGTCAGTACATCACAATGGTGTTCCGACGCACTGTATCGAAGGTGTCTGAGGTGGAGGTGAAGGCTTGCAAGGATTTCGTTGTAGACTTCGACACCAGCTTTGTGGTGGTTGCAACAAACATCTACCCTGGTGTGGCCCCTAAGCAGATTCGACCATTGTTTGAGGAATGTGGACAGATCGACCTATTTGTGATGCCCGCAAAAGACAACAAAAATGAACACTATGGCTTCGCATACATCCGATACTTTGACGAAGCCTCCTGTGATAAGGCTGTTGGACGATTGGATGGTGACAGCATTGGCCGCAGCCGAAAATCAACTAACAAACTGGAAGTTAACTACTACAGTGCCCATGGTACCTTGAACAACCTTGACCGCCAAGCTGCTGAGTTCATTGTTCTATCCAATGTTGCCGACCAACAACCCGCCTCTATCCTTAAGAAGACCAACGTACGCACTACCGTTGCCAAGTCAGTTACCTTCAATTATGACAATTTGGGCGACATCAGGGAGCGCGAAACTTCCACAGCTACTTACACTCTGTCTGTACCTCCCAACCAATGAATCTAACTCAACTGCTGCCATCGAATAAGAAAATGTCACCAATAGTTGTACCTCTGGGAACCTGGAGGGAGGCACCAACCCTGATGAAGGCTCAGTAATATCTACCATGTTATTTAAACACTTATAACACATATAACATCATCCATCATCACTACATATAACACCATCCATCATCACTACATATAACACCATCTATCATCACTACATATAACATCATCCATCATCACTACAGATCGGTAGAGTAGTTTTCGAGATTCTCGTGCGGACACACAAGCAAACACACACACACACACACAAACAGACATACTTCTTTGTTTTATATCGATAGAAGATAGATCATCACTACATATAACACCGCCCATCATCACTACATATAACATCATCCATCATCACTACATATAACACCACCTATCATCACTACATATAACATCATCCATCATCACTACATATAACATCATCCATCATCACTACATATAACACCATCCATCATCACTACATATAACACCATCCATCATCACTACGTATAACACCATCCATCATCACTACATATAACATCATCCATCATCACTACATATAACACCATCCATCATCACTACATATAACATCATCCATCATCACTACATATAACACCATCCATCATCACTACATATAACACCATCCATCATCACTACAGATCGGTATAGTAGTTTCCGAGATTCTCGTGCGGACACACAAACACACACACAAACAAAAATACATACTTCTTTGTTTTATATATATAGATACAAGAAACAAAAATCTTTAATTATTTATTAATTGTAAGTTTTAAGGTTTTCCTGGAACCATTGGCAGGAAATAAGGACACTTGAACCTTGAAAACTTACTGTCGTCATAATTATTTATAATAAACCTGTCGATGTTTATTTCCGGGTTAAAGTAAAAGCAAGGTTTTGTCTGGACTATTAGCATATAGACAGTTGCTGGTTGACGATACCGAAGACCTATACAGGTGTGTGGTGCTTGTGCTTGGTGATGCTTCGTTTATGAGAGATAATCCCAGGAGTGAACTTTGTTCTGAAAGGACAAACAAAAAAAGTCATTAGTTATCGTTGTCTCGGAAGTGTTTATATGTCGGTCACTCTTGTGTTGTCGATGTGTCCACCCCACAGAGTTATTGCGTGAAGTGACACATTAGACTTCAATTAAAGATCCTCTCCTCTCCATATGGAAGCTGTTCACACCTCTTGACAGTATTTGGTCTGACATTTAGTTATAAAGGTCGTTTTTTGTCTAGTTCATCTTCCTATGAAAATTAACAATTCATATCACGTTTTAAAGTTGTATGTTCTTCAAGCCAATTAACACAGTACAGGTAACACCAGAGTCAGGCAGGTACAGTGTTAAGCGTCGTGGTCTACTGCTGTCTTACTGAGTAACGATGATGAAGTAAAGTGGGAAATGACTTTGCCATGAGAGAGGAGAGGAAAGAGAGAAGGAAAGAATAGAAACGGGAAGTAAAGTAGTAGGGAGTAATAGCAGGTGGGCTGTCCACCTAGCTGAGTCGAGGTGATTGGTTGGGGTGGTGGCCATACACAGCACGCTCCTGCTCGCTCAAGGGAGGCTGGGGTGGGGGGAGCTAAGCTAGTTAGGCATTCAGTACTGTATTGTGTGTTAATTTATGTAAGTTAAATGGTGGTGTTATTTTTTCATGTATTGTATAAAGTGAGTCTCTTTTTTATATAATAACTCACCTGAAGTGTCGCCCCAGGAAAAGGTAACAGAGACCTTAATGACACAGGTAGATTGTCACTCCCCTCGCCGCCCAGCGTATCCCACCTGAAGATTAACCATCCCGGCGATACCTGGGGGGGGGGGCTTAAGTATAATATATACTCTTATATAATAATGTTGATGCTATAATACACTGGCAGTCATAGTACAGTACATGTGTTGCCTTTATTGAGTTGAGTTTTGTATTTTTAGAAAAAGAGAGAGAAATCTGAGCAACATAATATGGAGACAGAGAGAGAGAGAGAGAGAGTGTATTACATTGCCACACCTGATTCCTTCCTGGTGTATATTTTTACCACCTCTGGTACAACTGTGTCTCTTGCCGATCTATTTTGCACTGTCGCTTCCTGCCTTTCATCTTCCACCTTTCATCTTCTCCTTCATCTTCTTCTCCCCATCGTCTTTCTCCTCCATCTTACCCCTTCATCTTCCCTCCCTTCTTCCTCCCTTCCATCTCCCCCATTCATTTCTTCCCCCTTCATCTTCCTTTCCCCTTTATTTTACCCCTCCATCTTCCCTCCTTTTACCTTCCTCCTTCGGTCTTCTCCTTTCTTTTCCACCAATCTCCTTACCTTCCACTGCTGTCTTAGTCCATTACTGTTTTAAGAAATTTAGTTTTTTCAAGGATTTCGATATTTCATTCACTTACAATTCTTTTTTGTTTTAATTTCATTTTCTCACTCTTGATTCAAGTGATTCAAGAGATGCAGATAATTTGAAATATCCAGCCCTTATAATGTCTTTAGTGCCTCTTAAACTTGGGTAAATATTATTCCATTAAGTTTATAAACAAATACACGACTCAGACACGTTGGTATTATAATCACAAAGCAAAGATATCGAGAAGTTGTGACGCTTCATCTGTACAACCAGTTGAGAATAAACTTTCCTTCTCTAAAAGTTACAAGAAATGAGGGAGAGTTTCTCGCCAGGGGGCGCAGCGCTGTGAGAGAAGAATTAAATAAGCCTGATTAGCTAAGAAGACGACCAGGGGTAAGAAATGGTCCGTCTTGAGGATGTGGTTCAGGAGGTGAGGTGAAGATATAAACCTCGAAGACGTCATAAAACACAGAGATGACACTATTTCTAACCTTCCCAAGTCTCTGGTGGGTGGCAGGTGATCACCAACATGAAATACACCAACATGAAATACACCAACATGAAATACACCAACATGAAATGCGCCAAAATGAAATAGAAGATGCCAAGTGAGGTTGATTATGACTCAGACAGTAACCATAGCAGGACCTAAAAACAGCCAAGACTGTTCTAAAATGAGAACTTAAATTATAATTTCTGCCCAAGAGTGCGAGTGAGTGAACTTTAATTTCCATTATAGTACAGTATAAAACTTTAATGAGTTTATCTTCAACGTGATCTTAAATTTTAGTGGGTGAATTTTTTCATTGGATAATTAAGTCTTTGAGAATAACATTTTAAGGCGGCCATTTAGTGTCATCATGCTGTAAGATGTAGATACGCTCCAAAAAGTATGTTTACGATTTTGTGTTAGACGATATGACACAACAGACAAAGGATTTTGACGACCCTACCGAGACAACAGGAGTCACAGTGTTCATTTTGAAATTCATCGGTCTCCTCCATAAAGGCACTTTTGGAGTGTTTGTTTACAACTCCTAGTGGTTAATGTGATGCAGCAGTGTACAGCTCATAGTCCATAAGGTGTTTCTTAGGCCAGACCCTTGAGAGTACAGTGGGTGGTTACACTACTCACCTGCCTTACACTCTCCCTGATGCTTTTGTTAGATGTTGAAACAGGAACTGTGGATCAACCTGTACAGCTTCTCCTTTTACTTTCACACAAACAATAGATTTAACATGTTGCCTAAGTACTTTGATGAAACAATAAGCACAAATGTGTTATCGTCATGATCCGCCTTATGTGATTATATTGCCAGTTGATGTGGGCCCGACCGTGTTTTGACACACTGACTGGCCTCGTGTTAATTTATTCTCACTTAACATACTTTTTTCGTACCTGAACTCCTCGACCGAACGCTCTTAAAGTTTGTAGAGAAGTTGAAACGGGTCTTATTGATATTCGTGTAGGCAGATTGATAGAGGTCCCAGCAATAAGAGAGTACAGCCGGGTCCTGCTGGAGACACTGAACACATTTCAGTTATTACATCTGGAAATACACGATCACTCACCAAAGAAAACGAAGACAATTTTACCAACTAATATGGTCGAGGTTCTGTAGATATGGGCCACAGCTCACGTACGGTCGCTATCTGATCTTCTCGACCAGTGTAACAAGAAAGATCTTTACAAACACTATAATATGTAGTCAACGTGCAGTGACTCAGTAATAACTTATTGCTCCTTTGATTCAAGTGTTCGACAACAAGCCGAATATGTTCCCTCTGTTCCTTTGACTATCTTGTGTGTACGATCTTGTGGACTGGGGCGTGATCACGATCAATGGTTGTCCCACTCACTCACTCACTAGGTTTCCTGCCATCTCTTACCCATGAAATTAGATTAAATCTGCCCTGTCGTATCCTCTTTACCTATCCTATCCCCCCTTGTCTCTATTAACCTTAATATATCATCACTCTCTCTCCCCTACTCTCCTTCCTGCTTCCTCTACCACTATCTCCACCTCCTCTTTCCTTCCCCTTCCACAATTATTATATCCTCATATCTATGTCTGTCATTCTCTTTATCTGTTCCTACTTCTTTCACTATATCTCTCTATCCCCTCAGCCTAAATCACAATGGCTACAAGAACGAGAGCTTGTGTTGGTAAAAGAGGAATTTTTGAACACCATGACAAATGTATATTTTTTGATGACTTAGGGAGAACGTGTGGCGTGATTAGTGTAGAAGAGGAGATTGTCACACCCTTCTACCCAGTTTTGTTAGTCTCTTATGCCCCACCCTGCCAGTCCTCATACCCTACCCTTCTAGTTCCTCATACCCTACCCTGTTAGTCCCTCATACCCTACCCTGTTAATCCCTCATACCCTACCATTCCAGTCCCTCATATTCCACCCTACCAGATCCTCATACCTCACCCTTCCAGCCTGTCTTTGTGTCCCAACCAAATTAAGTTCTGTAAAAATCTACCTGATGTCTTTCGCCTTCCTTACCATCATCTCCCAATTGGTTGTCTTGTAAATAGTAGATCGATGCCCTGGAGTCTCTGGTAGTTTCAATAAGTCTGGAGCCCAACTCATTAAGGAACTTCAGGGTGCTGTCATGCTGGGGAGGGAGGGAGAGGGAGCTGCATTATGCTGCCATGCAGGGGAGGGAGGGAGAGGGAGCTGCATTATGCTATCATGCTGGGGAGGGAGGGAGAGGGAGCTGCATAATGTTGTCATGCTGGGGAGGGAGGGAGAGGGAGCTGCATTATACTGTCATGCTGAGGAGGGAGGGAGGGAGAGGGAGCTGCATTATGCTGTCATGCTGGGGAGGGAGGGAGGGAGAGGGAGCTGCATTATGCTGTCATGCTGGGGAGAGAAGGAGAGGGAGCTGCATTATGCTGTCATGCTGCTGCGTGCTGTCATGCTGGGAGGGAGAGGGAGCTGATGTTGTGTGCTGGGGAGGGGGAGCTGCATTATGCTGTCATGCTGAGGGAGGGGGATGGGGGAGGGAGGGAGCTGCATTATGCTGTCATGCTGGGGGAGGGAGGGAGGGAGAGGGAGCTGCATTATGCTGTCATGCTGGGAAGGGAGGGAGAGGGAGCTGCATTATGCTGCATCATGCTGCTGTCATGCTGGGGAGGGAGGGAGAGGGAGCTGCATAATGTTGTCATGCTGGGAGGAGGAGAGGGAGCTGCATTATGTCATGCTGGGAGAGAGGGAGAGGGAGTTGCATATGTTGTCATGCTCGGGAGGAGGGAGAGGACTGCATTATGCTATGCTGCTGCATTATGCTGTGGAGGAGCTGCATTATGCTGCTGGGGAGGGAGAGGAGAGGGAGCTGCATGTCATGCTGCTGCATTATGCTGTCTGGGGAGCATTATGCTGTCAGAGAGAGAGAGAGAGCTGCATTATGCTGTCATGCTGGGGAGGGAGGGAGAGGAGCATAATGTTGTCATGCTGGAGAGGGAGCTGCATTATGCTGTCATGCTGGGAGGGAGGGAGAGAGCTGGAGTCATGCTAGCTGCATTATGCTTATGCTGTCATGCTGGGAAGGGAGGGAGAGGGAGCTGCATTATGCTGTCATGCTCGGGAAGGAGGGAGAGGGAACTGCATTATGCTGTCAAGCTGGGGATGGAGGGAGAGGGAGCTGCATTATGCTGTCATGCTGGGGAGAGAGGTAGAGGGAGCTGCATTATGCTGTCATGCTGGGGAGGGAGGGAGAGGGAGCTGCATTATGTTGACATGCTGGGGAGGGAGGGAGAGGGAGCTGCATATGTTGTCATGCTGGGTAGGGAGTGAGAGGGAGTTGCATTATGTTGTCATGCTGGGGAGGGAGGTAGAGGGAGCTGCATTATGCTGTCATGTCGGGGAGGGAGGGAGAGGAGGTCGCATTATGCTGCATGCTGCATTAATATGATGCAGCATAACTCCAGCAGTCTCACTACAGCTTTGTATGTTTACTGTATGTTTACAGTCGAATGAAAACCTGAGAGACTACTCAATATAAGTCCTTTCATTATCATTGTCACGGACACGGACACAAGAATTCAATGGATCTAAGTAACGAAAATAAGGAATAATTTAAGTTGTTGTCAAAGACTTTCATATGATTATTGTTTATAACTGAAGGTCTTGGAACTATTTTATCACAACAAAGAAATATAATGCAGTAAAACATGGACAGTGACGAAGTACAATAAAGAACAAACACAAACTGTGACATAGAGAACATCCAAGATACAGGAAGACAAACAATAGTAAAATGACAAGGACAGTCATGAGGACACTGAAGGTGAAACTAACAAAAGATACCTGGAGGAGTTGTTATAAATATTGATTTATGTTTTTAACTTTTTGTACTTTTTTGAAGATTTTGTTTTCTCCATAATACAAAAATATCGGTTAATATTCGTTTTTATTCCAATAGGTATTTGGCATTTTTTTACCATTATCACTAGGATTATTTTCAGGTTAGGTCAGGTGAGGTCAGGTAAGGTAGGTTAAAGAATACCAAAATACAAAAAAAATAAAAATATCTACCAATTGGGGAAATTGGGATGAAAATTTTTTTTTACCCAATTTTCTCCAAGAGGTGTAAGATGATCTTGCAGCTTCATACAAATTCACTAAACAACAATAATAATCCAAGAGTTAGTAAGGCATCACCTGGTCATGTTAAGCCCACCTGGTGAAGATAAACATGTTGGTAATGTTTGTATCGTGACTGAACCACCTCACACGGCAGCCCTGAGGCTTTAGGCCACTGACTTAAGTGCTTACATTATACAAAATAACGCTCTGTAATGGCCGATGATGCTGTTTTGGTTGTCTAATTGTAGTTTCCAACACGGTAATTACAGCAGGTATCTTTTTATTATCCTGCCATTAAAATAATTAAGTGAATTTATAGACTTACGTAACATCATGAAAGTATAAACCGATGAATTAAAATTAAATAATTATCTTATAAAACAACTAATCTATTTAATTTTCCTTTGAGAGTTAAAGGGATAAAATACACACTAACTGGAGTCTAACTAACCTGGTGTGACTCCTCTCCGCCCCACCCAACACATAATCCATCCAGGTAACCTTACACCGCCTAATGGAGCCAAACCTAATAGAATCACACCGAACTTATCCAAATAAACTTTTCAGTGGGTAACCTTGACTCTACCACACCTTGGCTTTAGACGCTAGTATAAGTCTGGCTGGAGGGACCGTAGTCATTATAAGGGAAGCTTTTTAATAATAGCCATTACCTGCCTCCCGTTAACACTAATGAAATGTTCCTAAAATTAAACAAACTACAATTAAATCCAAATCCTTTTGAATATTTACATAATTTACTGGAGTGTTTCATTATGTTAGTGTGGGGGGCGTTTGTTGTGGCCGGGACTCCTCTTCAGATAATATAAATACAGATAATGTTGTTTTAATAAGTAATCTCTTAATGAAAATGTAGAGAAAATTGGTCAACAAATCTTAACAGTTATCCTGATTTCTTAAAGAACAATAGAGGAATAAGAAGAGGAGGAGGAGGGAAAGAAAAGAAAGCATAAAGAAAACAATATAACAAAGATGAACAACAGAGAAAAAATGAAGAGTAAGATGAAAGAAACTTAGACTGATCAAAAAGACGTATAACAATCTGATTAAAACTAATCACTATATTAGATCAGATCAGATCAGATCAAGGTTAGGTTAGTTTTGGTTAGATAAGGTCAGGTTAGGCTAGGCTAGGCTAGGCTAGGCTAGGCTAGACTTGTTTTACACAAGGTTAGGTTAGGTTAGGTTAGGTCAGGTTAGACTAGGCTAGCCTAGGCCAAGGTGGGTGGAGCTTTGCTGACGTCAGCAGGCAGACTTCCTCGCCTACCTCTCACCTCTTATAAACAGAACATTTTATGGTTCTATATACTGTACTTTGTTATCTCAGTATCTCACATAGAAAATAATACTAATAGAGAGTTTAATCTTGCATATAACTTTAGCTAAGGACACCAGTCAGTGTGGTGGGTGATACACAGAAGGAAAGGTTAAAAGAAAAACAATGTATTTCAGTTATAGTCTTGTATTTAAATAACTGCAGCTTAAGATAGGGTAATGATGACTATATATACAGTTGCCTACAGGAGTTCTTTTCCTCCCTGTTTGTCCATTATACTAATAATGTAGACATGAGGTGACAGGAGTTATGACTTCATATGATAAGTGTTACAGCCACTGACAACAGATTATCAGATTATGGGTGGTGGGGGGGGGGGGCAGTTAGAGCAGGTGATCACAGGTGCTGCCTTTGCCTCCAGGTGTGAGTGATGTGACAGGAATTATGACCTCACAAGACAAGTGTTACCTTCACTGACACTTGTTTCATCAAAAGATTAAACACGTAGACGTTTACAGTCATCCATAGACTCACATTTATGGTACAACAGTTGCAGAAGTGCATGCAACACACCTGGTTCCACATTGAGCTGAGAATCCAACGATGCAGTGTACTGATAGATGGGAAACGAAATTGACTTCTATCAGGCAAGTAGTGATAAGCTTTCGGGCTTAAGCTGCGAAAGGTCAGTACTCGACTGATATCCTCCTCAGACCAGTATATTACAGGGACACCAGTTGAGAACAAAATCACTTGGGAAGAGAAAAAAAAACTACTAAAAACATCATTAGTCGCAGCAGTAGCCTTGATAAAAGTATTTTCTCTTTGGTCTTGCAAATAAATCCTCTCCTTCTCCCATCCTTTTTTTTTCTCAGTGAGAGGAACATCTCTCTCCCTCCTTACATCATCCAGTTCACGTTGTAAATCCACAGTGATCAGAACTGGTCTCTCTTCCTCTGACTTGTCTGCTACTATTAATGTTCCTATGTCCAATAGGGCACAGAGAGAGAGAGAGAGAGAGAGAGAGAGAGAGAGAGAGAGAGAATTGTAACTATGTACAATTGCCTACAGGATAACCTTTCCTCCCTGTTGTGCTCATTATATTAATAATGTAGACATTAGGTGAGGTTCTTAGATTAGACTTTTTGTGCAAGAGATAGGAAACGTAGGACTTAGGTGTGTTCTCCTGTGGCTGGGATAGGGCATAAGAACATAAGAACATAAGAATGGAGGAAACTGCAGCGGGCCTATTGGCCCATACTGGGCAGTCCCGTTTACACCCAACCCCTATTGCTCATATGAGCATCCAACCTATGTTTGAAGCAATTCAGCGTATTCGAGTTAATGATGATATTTGGTAACTTGTTCCATTCATCCACTACTCTGTTTCCAAACCAGTGTTTACCTATTTCACGCCTAAATCTAAATTTGTCTAATTTAAAACCATTGTTACGAGTTCGCTCCTGGTTGGATAGTTTGAGTACCTTTGTAATGTCCCCTTTGTTTAGCCCTGTCTTCCACTTATACACCTCTATCAGGTCGCCCCTCGCTCTACGTCTCTCGAGGTGCAAATTAAGATGCTTTAACCTGTCTCTATACTAAAGGTTCCTAATGCCCGGGATTAGTCTTGTCATTCTCCTCTGAATTCTTTCCAAGGATTCTATATCCATTCTGTAATACGGTGACCAGAACTGAACTGCGTAATCCAGGTGTGGTCTCACAAGAGCAAGATACAGTTTTAGGATGACCTCGCTAGTCTTGTAACTAACACTCCTTTGTATGAACCCAAGTACTTTATTAGCCTTGTTACGAGCAAAACACATTGTTTACTTGGCTTAAGGTTCTTACTTATCATTACTCCTAAATCTCTCTCGCAGTCGGATTTCTCTATGGCATCGTTGTTCATCTGGTATCTGGTTTCCCTGTTTACATCTCCTATACTGAGTACTTTACATTTGTCGACATTGAATTTCATCTGCCATTTTTCAGACCATTCGAAAAATTTGTTTAGATCTTCCTGTAGTTTTGCCGAGTCCTCGTCAGATTTGATAACACGTCCTATTTTAGTATCATCAGCAAATTTACTTATGTTGCTGTCTATGCCGATATCTATGTCGTTTATGTATATAATAAACAATAATGGTCCAAGTACTGAGCCTTGGGGAACTCCACTTGTGACGTTGCTCCAATGGGACTTAGTGCCGTTAATGCTCACTCGCTGTTTCCTGTCCTGTAACCACGCCCTAATCCATTTAAGGATGTCACCTTTGATGACATGAGCTTCTACCTTTCTAATTAGTCTTTCGTGGGGACTCTGTCGAAGGCATTGCTAAAGTCGAGATAAACCACATCATAATTGTGCCCCTCGTCCACCGATTCGAAAACTGATGAAAAGAATGTTAATAGATTAGTTAGGCAAGAACGTCCGCTTGTGAAGCCATGCTGGGAATCATTGATCAATCGGTGCTTCTCCAGGTGATTTCGAATAGAGTTTGAAATGATTGCTTCCAGTAATTTGCCTACTATTGATGTTAGACTGATTGGGCGGTAGTTAGAGGATAGTGATCTATCCCCCTTCTTGAAAATCGGTAATACATTCTGCTATCCTCCAGGATTCCGTATTGGTCCAATCTTTTCTCGTGTTTTAGTTTGATACATTTGGTACAATCCTTTGTGGTTTGTCT
>NW_024728463.1:0-2637 GCF_018991925.1 Homarus americanus | reverse complement strand
ATCGGTATGCTTCCGTTCAGTTACGTATTGCTAAAATCTGGTGAATTTTTGAAAAATCTGAAATTTTTGGAAAATCTGAAATTCTGAAAAATCTAGGGAATTTTTTGGAAAATCTAGAATTTTGGGAAAATCTGTTCAAAATTTCAAAAATTTAAAATTTCTCAGATTTTCCAAAATTTCCTAGATTTTCCAAAAATTTCCCTAGATTTTCAAAAATTTCCCTAGATTTTTCAAATTTCCTAGATTTTCAGAAATTTCCCGGAGATTTTCGGAAATTTTTCGAAATTTTCCAAAATTTTCCAAAAATTTTCAGAAAATTTCAAAATTTTCTCAAATTTGGGAAAATCTGGTGGTTACTGAAAAATCTGAGAAAGTACAAATCTGAAACTTAATCTAGGGAATTTTTGGAAAATCTAGGGAATTTTTGGGAAAATCTGGGGAAATTTCAAAAAAAATTTAAAAAATTTAAAAAATTTCTCCAGATTTTCCAAAAATTTCCCTAGATTTTCCAAAAATTTCCCTAGATTTTTCAAAAATTTCCCTAGATTTTCCAAAAATTTCCCTAGATTTTTCAGAAATTTCCCGAGATTTTCGGAAAATTTTCCGAAATTTTTCCAAAATTTTCCAAAAATTTTCAGAAAATTTCCAAAAATTTTCCAAAAATTTGGGAAAATCTGGTGAATTTTTTGAAAAATCTGGGGAAATTTTTGGAAAATCTGGGGAAATTTCTGAAAAATCTAGGGAATTTTTTGGAAAATCTAGGGAATTTTTGGGAAAATCTGGGGAAATTTCCAAAAAATTTTCAAAAATTTAAAAAATTTCTCCAGATTTTCCAAAAATTTCCCTAGATTTTCCAAAAATTTCCCTAGATTTTTCAAAAATTTCCCTAGATTTTCCAAAAATTTCCCTAGATTTTTCAGGAATTTCCTGAGATTTTCGGAAAATTTTCCGAAATTCTTCCAAAATTTTCCAAAAATTTTCCAAAATTTTCCAAAAATTTTCCAAAATTTTCCAAAAATTTTCCAAAATTTTCCAAAAATTTTCAGAATTTTTCCAAAATTTTCCAAAATTTTCCAAAATTTTTCCAAAATTTTCCGAAATTTTTCCAAAATTTTCCAAAAATTTCCGAAATTTTTCCAAAAATTTCCGAAAATTTTCCAAAATTTTCCAAAAATTTTCCAAAATTTTCGGAAAATTTTCCAAAATTTTCCAAAAATTTTCAGAATTTTTCCAAAATTTTCCAAATTTTTCCAAAATTTTTCCAAAATTTTCCGAAATTTTTCCAAAATTTTCCAAAAATTTCCGAAATTTTTCCAAAATTTTCCGAAAATTTTCCAAAATTTTCCAAAAATTTTCCAAAATTTTTCGAAAATTTTCAGAAATTTTCAGAAATTTTCCAAAATTTTCCAAAATTTTCCAAAAATTTTCAAAAATTTTCCAAAATTTTCCAAAAATTTTCAGAAAATTTCCAAAAATTTTCCAAAAATTTTCAAGAATTTTCAGAATTTTCCAAAATTTCGAAAATTTTCCAAATTTTCCAAATTTTCAAATTTTCGGAAGAATTACTCAAAATTTTAAAATTTTCCAAAAATTTCGAAAATTTTCAAATTTTTCGAGAATTTTCAGAAATTTTTCAAAATTTTCCAAAATTTTCAAATTTTTCCAAGAGTTCTGAAAATTTTCCAAAATTTTCAAAATTTTCCATAATTTTGGAAAAATTTTTCGAAAAATTCTAAAAATTTTTCCAAAATTTCTCGAAATTTTTCCAAATTTTTTCCAAATTTTCGAAATTACTCCCTTTTCAGGAGTTACTCAAGGTTACTTTCAGATTTTTCCAAGATTTTCCAAGGTTACTCAAGGTTACTCCCAAAATTTTCCAAGGTTACTCGAGAGTTCTCCAAGGTTTTCAAATTTTTCCCAAGATTTTCCAAGGTACTCAAGGTTCAGGATTTTTTCCAAGATTTTCAAGGTGCTGAAGGATTTCGAGGTTCAAGGTTACTCCCAGGATTTTCAGTTTCCCAAGGTTTCAAGGATTTTCCCAAGGTTTTCCAAGGTTACTCCCAAGGTTACTCCAAAAGATTTCCAAGGTTCAAGGTTACTCAAGGTTACTCCCAAGATTTTCAAGGATTTCGAAGATTTTCCCAAGGTTACTTTTCGAGGTTACTCAGGGATTTTCAAGGTTATCCCAAGGTTACCCAAGATTTTCCAAGGTACTCAATTTCAAAGATTTTCCAAGGATGCCTCCATAATTTCAAGAATTTTTCCGAAGATTTCCAAAAGATTTTCAAAAATTTTCCGAAATTTTTAAAATTTTAAAATTTTCAAATTTTCCAAAATTTTCAAAAAATTTTCCAAAATTTTTCCAAAAATTTTCCAAAAATTTCGAAAATTTTCCAAATTTTCAAATTTTCCAAAATTTTCAAAAATTTCAAGAATTTTCCAAAATTTTCCAAAATTTTCCAAAATTTCTAAATTTTCAAGTACTCTAAATTTTCAAAAATTTTCAAATTTTAAAATTTTCAAAAATTTCCGAAATTTTCCAAAAATTTTAAAGACTCTAAATTACTAAAAATTTTCCAAAATTATAAAATTTTCAAAAATTTTCCAAGATTTTCCAAAATTTTCAAAATTTTTCCA
>NW_024728462.1:12500-18924 GCF_018991925.1 Homarus americanus | reverse complement strand
ATTGTTTTTCAGCAAAAAACGTAGTGTTTTCCATGAAAGAAGTAAAATTAACTAAAATACCGTATTTTTATACAGAAAAGCAGCGTTTCCCTAGAAAAGAAGCAAAAATGTCAAAAAACGCTGTTTTTCATCAAAAAAATTGTGTTTTCCGTAAATAGAAGTAAAACTTACTAAAATACGGTGTTTGTGACCAGAATACAAGTGTTTTCCGTGAAAAGAAGTAAAACTACTTAAAAAAAGTGTTTTTGAGCAGATAACAAGCGTTTTCCGTGAAAAGAAGTCACAATAAAAAAAATACACTGTTTTTCAGCAAAAAAAAAAAATTATGTTTTCCGTAAAAAGAGGTAAAACTAACTGAAAAAAACATTGGTTTTGAGAAGAAAACAAGCGCTTTCCGTGAAATGAAGAAAAACTATCTAAAAAACTTTTTTGGGGTACAAAACAGGCGTTTTCCATGAAAAGAAGTAAAACTGTATTAAAAAAAAACTGTTTTTCAGCAAAGTAACTGAGTGTTTTCCGTGAGAAGAATTAAATTTACCCAAAGAAAACAACTGTGTTTTTCAACAGAAAACAAGCGTTTTCAGAGAAAAGTAGTAACACTAAGTGAAATCCACTGTTTCTTTCAGCAAAACTTAGTGTTTTCCGTGAAAAGAGGTAAAACAAACTAAAAAACAGTGCTTTTGAGCAGAAAGCAAGCTTTTTCTATAAAAAGAAGTAAAACTAACGAAAACATGAAAATTTCCAGCAAAAACCGAGTGTTTTCTGCGCAAAGACGTAAAACTAACTAAAAAAAACATTGTTTTAGGGCAGAAAACAAGAGTTTTTCTGTGAAAATAAGTAAAACTAATTACAAAAATGTGTTTTTGAGCAGAAAACAAGCGTTTTCCGCAAAAATAAGCAATACTATTTTTAAAAAAAATCTTTTTGAGCGGAAAAGAAGTTTAGCTGTCTAAAAAAGTCTGTTTTTCAGCAAAAAACTGAGTCTTTCCGTGAAAGGAAGTAAAACTAACTAAAAATTAGTGTTTTGGAGCAGAAAACAGGCGTTTTCTGTGAAAAGAAGTAACACTAACTAAAATACACTTTTTTCAGAAAAAAAATAATGTTTTCCGTACAAAGAAGTAAAATTAACTGAAGAAAACTGCGGATTTAAGCAGAAAACAGGCGTTTTTCGTGAAAAAAAATAAGAGTGGTTTTCCGTGAAATGAAATAAAAGTCAAAAACACTATTTTTCAATCAAAAACTGAGAGTTTTCCGTGAACAGAAGTAAAGCAAATTAAAAAACAGTGATTTTGAGAACATAAGCATTTTCCGTGAAAATAAGTAAAACAGTTAAAAATATTATTTTTCAGCAAAATATTTTGAGTTTTCCGTAAAAAGAAGTAAAACTTACTAAAAAAAATTTCCACCAGAATTTTTAGTGTTTTAAGTAAAGAGAAGTAAACATAACTAAAAAAACGGTGTTTTTGAGCAGAAAACATACGTTTTCCGTGAAAAGAAGAAAAACTAACTTGAAAACTGTTTGGGAGCAGAAAACAGGAGTTTTCCGTGAAAAGACTTAAAGCTAACTAAAAAAAATTGTTTCCTGCATAAAACGTAGTGTTTTCTATGAAAAGAAGTAAAACGAACTAATACTGTGTTTTTATACAGAAAAGGAGCGTTTTCCGTGAAAAGAAGTAAAATGTAAAAATACACCGTTTTTCAGCAAAAAACTGTGTTTTCCGTAAACAGAAGTAATACTAACTAATAAAAAACGTGTTTTTGACCAAAAAACACGCGTTTTCCATGAAAACTAGTAAAATTAACGAAGATTGTGTTTTTGAGCACATAATAAGTGTTTTCAGTGAAAAGAAGTAAAACTGTCTAAAAACACTGCCTTTCAGCATAAAAACTGAGTGTTTTCCGTTAAAAAAAACGTAAACCTAATAAAAAAGCTGTTTATGAGCAGATAACAAGCGTTTTCCGTGAAAAGAAGTTACAATAAATAAAATACTCTGTTTTTTCAACAAAAACTGAGTGTTTTCCGTAAAAATAAGTAAAACTTACTAAAAAATAGTGTTTTTGACCAGATAACAAGCGATTTCCGTGAAAATAAGAAAACTAACTACAAAACAGTGTTTTTGAGAAGAACACAAGCATTTTCCGTGAAAAAGAAGTAAAACTAGCTAATTTATTCTATTTTTCATCAAAACTGAGTGTTTTCCGTGAAAATAAGTAACTCTAACTAAAAAATCATTGTTTTTTAGAAAAACCCAAATGTTTTCCTTGAAACGAAGTAAAACTAACTAAAATACTGTGTTGGGACAGAAAACAGGATTTATCCATGAAAAGAAGTAAAACTTTTTTTTAACAACACTTTGTTTTCCAGCAAGAAAACTGTGTGTTTTCCGTGAAAAGAAGTAACAGTAACTAAAAAAAAATGTGTTATTAAACAGAAAACAAGTGTTTTCCTGGAAAAGAAATAAAATGAACTAAAGATAAAATAAGTAAAAGAGTGAAAATCACTATTTTTCAGCCAAAAATTGCGTTTCAGAATAGAAATAATATCATCTAAGAAGAAAAATGATTTGAGTAGAAAACAAGCGCTCTGCTGTGAAAAGAATAAACCAACTAAAAAAACAGTGTTTTGAAGAACTACGTTACTTCGTGAAAAAGAAGTAAATACTGCAAAACACTACTAGCAAAATAGTGTTTTCCAGAAAATAAGTAGAACTATATAAAAACAGTGCTTTTTAATACAAAAACAAGGGTTTTCAGAAAATATAAACTTAGTTAAATAAACAATTTAAAAAACGCATAAAAAGACAAAACCTTCAGGAAAATACTGCTGTGAACAGAAAATAAAACTACATGAAATAATTAATTATTTTTGAGCAGAAAACCATGGTTTTCCGTAAAAAGGGGTAAATTATCTATAAAAAAAAAAGCGTTTTTGAGCAGAAAACAAGCGTTTTCCGTAAAATGAAGTAAAACTAACCAAATACTAACTGTTTTTGACCATAAAACAAGGGTTTCCGTGAAAAGAAGTAAAACTAACTAAAAACACAATTTTCCAGTATAAACTGAATGTTTTACGTGAAAAGAAGTAAAACTGTCTAGAAAATACCGTTTTTCAGCAAAACACTTAGTGTTTTCCGTTAACAGAAAGAAAAACTAATTAAAAACAGTTTTATGAGTCGAAACCCAGCGTTTTCCGTGAAAAGAAGTAAATCTAACTAAAAACAGTGTTTTTGTGCAGAAAACACACGTTTCCATTGAAAAAAGTGTATCCAAGAAAATAATCATGTTTTTGAGCAGAAAACAAGCGTTTTCCGTGAAAAGAAGTAAAACTAACTAAAAACGGTGTTTCTTTTTAGCATAAAACAAGGGCTTTCGGGTGAAAATAAATAAAACTAACTAAAAAACAGTGTTTTTGAGCAGAACACAACCGTTTTCCGAGAAAAGAAGTAAAACTAAATAAAAAAGTTTTTTTCAGCAAAAAAACGTAGTGTTGTCCGTGAAAAGAAGAAAAAATATCTAAAATACACACTTTTTCAGCAAAAACTGAATGGTTCCGTTGAAAAGAAGTAAAGGTAATTAAAAATAAATTTTGTTTTTGCACAGAAAACAAGCGTTTTCCGTGAAAAGAATTAAAGTGTCTAGTACTGGGAACTTCGTGTTTTCTTTTTCCTTGTGATTATCAGCATATATATATATATATATATATATATATATATATATATATATATATATATATATATATATATATATATATATATATATATATATATATATATACATATATATATTGGGTAACATACATTGGGTATATATTTATATAATACAAATTGCAGTTACACCGCTCTGTCTCCTCCAACCGATTAATACCTTGGTGTACCTAACCTTGTTACAAAAAGGTGTGCTTAGCTAAACTTTTTCGTCGTTTATATGCTTTTGCAATTCTTTCCGAAATGTTTTCTTAGAAACTATTAAGTACCTAGAAGACACCTTTCTATAACAAATTATCATAACAATCAAGGAACTGAGAAATATGATGATGCAGGGGTTCTCAACCAGGGGGGAATTCCCCCCAGGTGGGGAATTCAGGTTTTCAGGGGGGGAATGTATATGTACTAATATGGAAAAAATAAAGGATTTTCAATATTATATGCATATTATTTGGAATGCACTTTTCAAGGCAGACAATCTTGGAAAGGAGGGGTGAATGACATTCTGACATATGGTGAAAGGGGTGCATGGGGCAAACAAGGTTGAGAACCACTGTGATGGTAGGTATAATAAAACCAGGTAGGATTATACCGGAAGATAAGTATAAAGGAAGAGAATCCTGTAAGTCAGGAAACTGTGTCTCATTAATATAAGACAGGAGGTTAAGCTTATCACAAACAATATAGAGATTTCTGAAACTTACATTTAAGCTCAGAAGTAATATTTGTGACAAATGCAAGATGATGGCGAGTAGACAAGTTGTGATTGCATTACTGCTAATTTCACAATAGTCTGGTGCTATATGATAACCTTCCACCATTTAATGTTTGCCTATATCCTGACATATAAGTATCACACTGGTTTGATTCAGGAAAAAGAAATATTGCACATTATTAACATGAGCGTGAAACACTAACCTATGTGGTATTGGAGTGTACACATTGTTGTAGAGCTGTAGAGGCATTAGTTTGTAACAGAGGTAATTCATGCTTAGCCACAACAACTAATGAAAAATCCTCTGATACTACTATTAGTTCAGTTTGTTTGTTCAGAATTAATATTCCCTCATTCGCTTTTAGTGGAAATGGTTCCAAATGCCATGCATTAAATTTTTTGTGATTTTAGTGGAATGTGTATTAGTATTTCCCTGTGTGTTAATGTTGCTTCTAATAAGGGATAATAATATTCCACTTCATGCTCCTGAAAGATAGGAGTTAGATAATAATTAGTTTCAGATATATGTAACGCGGCAATTAGTTGATGAACCGGCAACAACTGTGTAATGGCCCTTTTTTGTTTCCTAACCGTGTCTGAAACTGCACTCATTTTATTGTTACTTATTAAACCTAAAAAATTAAACAGACCACGATTTTGACGCCGCTAAGAGTGCAAATTTTCCCCGGTTTCTTCAGGAGATACAGGGAGCTTTCCCTCGAAATACCTTCCTCGTTTGCGTAAACTGTTCATACGGTCGTGTTGAAGAGAGATGGTCTGACGGATTGTTGTAGAGACTGTAGATTGTTGTTCGAGATCTTGCAAAGTTTGCATAGCTGTTTCAATGTGGACAGCTACCGACCTCAGATGCACTGGCATGCACTATAAGTCATGGAACTCGTATTTGATATTGACAACGACTTGTACTACTAATACTTTGCCTAGTGGGGCAACTAAGGCTCCGGGTTTGACGACGTCTGCTGGGGAGGCGGCTGTTGACACCACACTCCAGACCAGCAGTAGTAGTGATTAACGGTCTTTGTTTGCTGATAATAGTTTTTGACGATATGTATTGTCTATCGTTACATTTTGTTGAGCAACTGTTGTAGTTGAAGTAGAATGTACTTGGAAAACATTAGGAATCCCTACTAAGTCTCTGCTGACTTTTTTCATTCTATCAACATGTACTATATCTGTAACATTTGACGTTGGCTCAACTACTTGGAATTTGTTTCTATGTTCTTTCGCTCTAATCACGTACGGACCTTTGAATTTAGGCGAGAGTTTTGATATGCGTTCCGGCGCTTTTATCATTACTTTGTCTCCTATTTCTAATTTTATAGGCTCGTGAAAACATTGATTTGTTTCTTGGCATAGTCATCCATGTTGTACACAGGTTTTGGAATTCCTGTTAGTAAATCATACGGTAAGCATTTATCTTTACAGTAAATTATGTAGTATGGCGATTTGCCTGTAAAGCTATTTATATCTCCATTGATGGATGCTGCAACCTGTGGAAGCCAGTCCTCCCACGAGCTATGCATTGGATTCACAACATGTCTGAGAATCTCAAGAATTTTTTATTCGCACGCTCGACCAACCCATTTGAAGATGCATGGTAGGCGGTTGTGAAAGTTTGTGTAATGTCATAATGTTGACATATAGCAGCCAAGAGTTGATTCTTAAATTCTGTCCCGTTATCCGAGAGTATCACCCTAGATGTAGAGAAAGGACAGATTAGATGAGTGACTTGTGTCTGAGCCATTGATTCGGCGGACTTGTTCGGCAATGGTACTTGTACCACATATCTTGAAAAATGGTCAACGCAGACAAGTACGTAACTAGAGCCTTGATGGCTTTTTGGTAGTTGCAATAAATCGATCTCAACTGTATCCCATGGACGTTCCTGCATCGGGTATTCTAAGATTGGAGCGGGATCCATCGTTGTTCCCTTGTGTTTTGCACAAGATAAATATTTAGCAATGTGATGCTGGATGTCGATCCT
>NW_024728462.1:0-7500 GCF_018991925.1 Homarus americanus | reverse complement strand
GAGTGGATAATAATAACAATATTAACATGGCTGAGCCAGTTGAGAACCTGAGCTCTCCTTGAGGCACCTGATATATACATTTATCTCAAGGAAGTATTATGTAACATTTAGTAGCATGGTAGTAATAAGATGTGGCAGCTGGGCGGGGGGGGCGGTGTTTACCCCGTGAGTGTCATCGCCACTAACGTAAGTGCTGGCATCGCCGGGAGTGTTTTCACCCCTGGCGTCAGCACTAGTGTTAGTGCTGACGTTTTTGCTGCCTTACCCGAACAAAGATTAGGGGGTGAGTGGTGTTTACGGCGGCGTGGCCACCTGGACTCTTTACCACCGGGAGTGTCATCGCTACTGGCGTAAGTGCTGGCGTAACGATCGTAACGACCTTCTTATAAAACCTAATAATTTTTTGCCTGATTTACCTTCGTCTCGCAATGGCCCGAGAAATTCAGCTCATTGTCAACATACACACCTAGGTCCTTCTCACATTGTTTTAAATAGTGCAGATTCTTCATCCAGTGGGGACACATGATACGCCTCCTCACCCTTGGTACGCCCCAGGTGCATCCTCTTACACTTCGTGACATTGAATCTCAGTAGCCATTTCTTCGACTATTCCTGGAGCTCACAGAGATCCTCCTGCAGCTCTTCACAGTCTGCTTGGTTTCTTGATTTCCCGAAATAACTTGGCGTCATCGGCAAACATTTGTATGGAGGAGTGTACAACGTCAGGCATGTCATTTATAAAACAAACAAACAACAGCGGGCCCAATATACTGCCCTGTGGTACTAGGGTGTGTCATACGGAGGCGAATTTTTTTTTTTTGAGTTTGAAAAATCGGCCCATGGTATTAATGATGTAGTTCTATGTGCAGAATCATGTGATATCTTCAGATTTGAAAAGTTTTCATTTTTTGCTAGGTAAATTTTAACTTGAAATCTTATGAAAATTCAGTATTCCAACCCTTTTACCAACACCACTAAATAACTTATTTAAAGTAAAGTAAATGTATCAGGTTAATTTATTAGGATGAAAATGATCCAAATGGTAAATAGTCTTGACACATTTATTAAATTTAATATTCCTTTAGAAACAAAATCCTCAAATACAAAGAAACCGGGTTTACTACTACACGACCGGTGTTGCTTTCCTGAGAACATGTCTTTCTTGCTTCTGTTTCTACTCATCACCTCCTGCTGACACTGGACAAGTTGCCAGCCTTCCCTCCTCTCCTGGCTATACACGTGACTGCTGGCCTCGCTCACTTGCTGTACACAACGCTCTATACTGTGGGTGTGCGAGGGCCAGGCAGGGACATGCATGGGGTTGTCCAGGAAAGCTCTGACTTGAACATTGGTGAGGCTGCAGGTAAGAGGGGGCTCACTGCCAGCCTGGATGTTATCCAGATCTATGATATCAGTGAGGGTCTTGGCACCTAGATTGACTTCAGGAGTCTTCCTGACCCTCTCAACTGATTCGTCATGCTTACAAGATCCCTCTCCTTAAGTCTCATGTCAAGATCTTTTGACTGCCACTCTTCTCCTCCTCATCCTTGCTGCCAAACGTGCTCTGCAGAACTGCCTCGGGATGAGCATACCGGAAGATCTCTCACAGTCTGCTCCTGATCTGGGTGTCTTCTGGCTCTCGGGCTCAAGCTGGAGAACATGCCTCAGACCTTCAGGCTACGATGACTTGACGGCGGTGTTGAACCGAATTTGGCAAGTAGACACTCTGATAGATTGGACAATAAGTCTCCAGGTTGTAAGCTGGTTCCCTTTCAGTTTATGATGAGCGACCCAAATTCTGCAGAACCTGAGAGCCGTTGTGAGCCACCTAGAATGTGAGACTGGACCTATCTGCAGGTAAACAAGTCTATCAGGCATGACCCCAGTTTTGATGGCACTGCAAATCATGTAACCATAGTACTGGTCAGTACTCAGGTCGTCAATGACAGTATGTGCAAGCTCAACGAGTGGAGGGCCAACTGTGATTTTTTTCAAAGCTCGGATTTATTTCTAACTCAGTGGCAGAGTCCAGCATCTTGCCAAGAGGACCAGACCGTCATTTATTTGAAGTCTTGCCATCTATTTCTAGATCAAGATTCTCTGGTGGCAACTCGTTGGTGTGGAGGTCACAAACAATCCCAGACCAACTTCTCCCAATCTTCACTCTATCCACTGTATGACCCCCCTTGCCACCCTGTGTTCGTGTTGGTGCTGTCCCCTCCAATGGCCTGCAGGGTCTGGTCTACGTTCCTCTCTCTGAGCCAGTTCACAATGTTATCTGCCACTATCTCAGCTGGTTTCCTCATGTCATCTTTCTCTGGAGTGAAATGCCACAAATATTTCCCTCCTGGTTCAATGCAGCAGGAGTAGTGTTCCTCCTTCACCATGGCAGGGAACAACTTGTCATAATCTCCAACTTTCATGAACACTTTAGTGTCATCCCTTCTCCCATCAAAGAACAAACAATTGATTCCATTTTCTCTTATCCCCTTATCAAACTCCTCTTCTAGGTTACTGACAAGTTTCTCCTAGGCTCCTTACTTTGTTATGATCTGTCACCCAGGTGACATCTGTCAGGTGTTGTCAGAGCCACCGTCAATCCCGGCAGCTGTTTGCTATCTCTGCAGTTTTCTCTGAGACCAGTGTGAGTGTCGCATGCTGGCAAACTGTGCTCGGGATATCTTTCCTATTTCGAATTTTATGCCTGGAAGGTTTGGGATCATTATTTTCTGGGTTAGGGACAAAATCACCATTCTCCTGGTCAGCACTCGGATCAGCCATGGGGAAGTCATTAATCTCTGAATCAGCTTGACTCCAATCATCGGCCTTTTTTACCTCACCCTGGGCCTTCTCAAGTCTCTTTTCCTCGGCAATTCTTCTCCTCTTCTGTCTCTCTGTGGCAGCCTCCTGTCTCTTGGACTCCGGAATATCTTGGCTAGAAATCATGAGAGCCCCTATACTGCCAGTCTTCTCTCTCTCTGCTTTGACAAATGCCAGTTCGATCACAGGAATCTTCAGTTCACGCTTGCAAATACAGGAGATCTTAGATATCGGATTTACAGTCACGATCGCATCCAAACTCGGACAGAAGGCTCAGTGGGCTGCTTGCAGTAATTATGTCAAATAACTGTGGTCAGTTAGCCCTTATTGTGTCATAACTACTAGGATTTCCCTCCCCAGAGATATCTCTTGCCTTTTCTAACCCCTATTTGTGATCTCTCACTCTCTTCTTCTGACTTGTTATGACTGGAGGCTTGGGCAGGCGTTGGCCAGAGTGTACTGTGCCAAGACAGCTTTGGTCCATATCACTGGCAATGTCTTTGTTTGTGTAAGTTCTTTGGTTCTTTTCACTGATTTGCCTGATTAAAACACCGTATCTCAAAGCATCTCTCAATGTAGGCAACTCCGACTTCAGGAGCTCTCTCTCAGACCCAAGATAGTGACTGAGATGGCTGGATTTTTGGTTCCTCGTCCTGACACAAGCAGCCATCGCAAATATTATCAACTTATAAATGCATCAGAATCTGAAACAGAAAAAATATTGTTAGTTGGGTTGTTAAAGAATGAAGTCAGAAAGCAATGTTCACTATTTAATTGTAATGCACTAATGCAGCTGTACGTTAGATTTTCGATAAATTTCACGCTAAAATTTACCTAGCAAAAGGTTGCAAAATATTGAAACTGAAATTATTTTCTGTTTATATACACTAAAATCTACCAAAAAAGTGATGGGCCATTAGTTTTAGCTGGTCTTCCCTCCTATAACACACCCTACTGTGGTACCCCGCTTGTGACAGGTACGGACGATGATTTCGTGCTATTAATCACCACACACTGCTTGCTGTCTTGTAGAAAGTCTTCTATCCACGCTAGGACATTTCCCGAATTCCGTACCCTTCCAGTTTGAATTTTAGTCTTTCGTGGGGTACACTGTCGAAAGCTTTGGCAAAATCTAGGTATACATTGTCGAGATTACCACTCCGTTCCAGAGTATAGCTGCCTACTATTTCTACCTAACAACCACTCTTAGGAAACAAAATATCACCGTTTAACATAAGACTTCAAGCTTATTAGAAAAAAGGGACTGGTAACAACTGTAGCACCATCATATAATGGGAACACCACAGCCGATTACAATGAACACGTGGCAACAATACGTTATATCCACAATAATATTAAATTACGACATTCGCTCAAAGGTTATTGAGGATTTACAGTTTGTATACGAAGACTATTTCTCTGTTTCCTTAATTAAATTCACCTTAGAAAATGAAGCTTTGCATCAACAGTGGACGTCAGAAGTGACAACACTTCCATTGCTAATGTCCAAAACAATTATATTTTGCATCTCCCTCTTCATTTAAAACGCTAATAACAGGTTTATAAAATTGCTGACTCTTTTGGGTGTAAATATACCGCCAGTCTCCACAACTTACTGTTTAGTTCGAATCTTTTCTTTAATTCCCTAAACACTACTACTACTAGAAATCTCTGAACCACATCTTCGTCAGTGTTCATGCTTATCTTATAATGCTCTAGCCCAGTGGTTCTTAACCTGGGGGGCGTCAGTAATTTCCAGGGGGGGCGCAAGCCCTAGGGGAAAAGTAGGAATTTCTCTAATTATAATTATAGTTTTTATTCTCTTAACAAGAGCGTGGGCTAATATTGAGAAGTTTATGAAAAAATGCAAAACTATCGCCTTATAACTTTAGTTTTCTATAGGCTACTTTTTTTACTTAGGGCTTACCATTTTCTGTACTTATTGACACCCCTCCCTATCCCTCGAAACCCATGGGGAAGGGGGGGGGTTAGCTCGTCCTGGACCTGTATACTGCTCGTTGGTGACTGGTGAGCCCCGTTCTCTCCCAGTCTTCTGCACACGTCCGTGGCAATAATTCCTCTTCTCTCACATTTATTCAGCTAAGGCTGTTGAGGTATGTTTTATCCCAGTTGTTATATTTACCTAAAAACAGTAAGCAGCCATAAGTTTATTGGTGAATTGTGAACACGCATGTGTTGCTCTGTTTGTTATTCGCAAGTTTTGAAGGATCGATGATTTGTCTCACATCAAAGATCAATTTCTCGACCAAGTAAGAGATTCTCTTGTTTTTGCCATCCAGTGTGACGAAACGACTGACATCGCTCAGTGTTTTCAGCTACTGATGTATGCTCGTTTCGTGTCAGGCAACAGTGTAAAAGAGGAAATGCTGTTCTGTCACCCCATGGAAAGTTGTACAACAGCAGCAGCTATTTTTCATGATGTATCAAACTTCTTTCAGGAAAACCAACTTTCGTGGGACTCGCTGGTAGGGGTGTGCACTGATGGAGCTCCAGCCATGCTTGATCTGCAGTCTGGATTCATTACAATGGTGAAAGAAAAAAATTCATCTGTTGTAGGTACACACAGCATACTTCATCGTGAATCCTTAGTATCCAGAACTTTACCTGCTGAAATGAGGGATGTCCTGAACGTGGCTATCAAGGTAGTCAACTTTATCAAAGCTGAAGCCTTAAACAGTCTCTTCAAACTGCTGTGTTAGGACATGGAATCTGAACATGAAACCTTGCTTTTTCACACGAACATACGATGGCTATCAAAAGGGAACATGCTTGGACGGCTTTATGAACTTCGAGAAGAAGTAGCAATATTTCTTGATTCGAAGCAGAAGGCAGATCTCCACGACAAGTTCCAGTCTGAAGGCTTTCAGCAATCTCTAGCTTACCTGGTGGACATCTTCGAAGCGTTGAATGCTCTCAACCTTAAACTACAAGGGAAAAACATCAACATCATCATACACCACGACACCATTCGAACCTTCATGTCCAAACTCGACCTCTGGAAGTGTCGAATTCAGCAGGGAAATACAGCCAGTTTTAGTAAATTGGATTCTGCTCTCATTCACGGTAACCTTGAATCTGAGTTAAAGAAACAAATAATCACTCATCAACTGACTTGAAAACAGAATTCATCAGATACTTCCTAGAGATAGATGAGAAGCGTGAAGCCTGGAAATTCATCAGGAACACATTTCAATGTGAAGTAGCTGATGTTTCGGATGAGGTGCAAGAGGAGTTTCTTGAGTTGAAGTTCAACTCCACAACTGAGGAAGACTTCAAAGAATTGGATCTTGAGACGTTCTGGGTCAAGTACCTACCTGTTTACCATCTGATCTTACATCAAGCTCTTCAGATTCTAACTATGTTCGGATCCACGTATCTTTGTGAAGCTGCATTTTCCACGCTCGTTGCTGTCAAGACCAAGTATAGAAACAGGCTGAGCGTTGAAGGGGATTTACGTTGTGCACTCTCTGGCATTCAACCTCGCATTCAAGATCTAATAGCTAAGAAGCAGTGTCAAGTATCTCACTAATTTATACTCAATAAAAAGACTAAAAACACAATATTTTTCATTTTTCTTTAAAATCTGGGAGGGAATTTTATTCATAGATGCAAGGGGGGCGTGGAGGGGAGGACCAATTCCTAGAGGGGGCGTGTTAGTAAAAAGGTTAAGAACCACTGCGTCTAGTCTTTGGAAGGTGGCATGTAATTGCGATCCTGAATATATTTGATTGACTGGTACATATAGGGAATCATCGGCTGGATCAATACCATACATTTGGAGTTTGACACACTATGTAAATGGCAAAAGGATGCAGTTGACATATGCTTTACGGATTAAATGCAAAGTTGGGGCTTTACTCTAAAAAATCAAGTTTATTGTGTTGAGTTGCGGCAATATGTAATTCAAAATTCAAGTAGCAGAACACAAGCCTCTCCTCAATTACCCTGATGTGGAAATACAGTTTGAGGGGGTTGCCACTGTTGGAGTAATCTTGCAACAGCTTCATGGAGTGACAATCACCTCATGGCATAGGCATGAAATATTTGTGGTTTGAGTTGACAAAACCCTGGAATTCCAAAACTCACATTTCCCTTTGACACTATGGGAAAGGTAAATGTACACATTTCTCATACACATCTTCACGAGTACGTGGCCAAGACTTTGCTGCTTCGCTGGCACAGAGATGCATACTATGTGCAACACGTTTAAATATGGTAATGCCAAGCATTTGAACTTCCATTCTGCTAGTTACACAGGTGTATTCGCCCGTAATGTTTAACGCCCCATCTGCAGCAGACCCAATGAAGTTGTTCAGTGGTATATCATGTGTAGTGAGGCACTGAAACAACATGTTATATATTTTCACCAGTCGAACCCTGACTACCTTCAAATACTCCAATCAAATCCAGCATCGCGATTTTGTCATTATCTCTCCAGATCAAAATACTTCACTATCATTGCATGTGATTTACTTACTGAGCAGTCGATACTTTCGTCAATAATTACACTAAATTTATTTGTAGTTTCCTAACCAAGTTTTGAGTTGCACATTCCCCTAAAGCTTGCACAACGACCTTGCATCTGGTCCGTTTCGTTGCCGTTTGAGCGGCTGTCTTGGAATCGGGAACATTCGCTTATTGGGATCGTCAAGGTGGTCA
>NW_024728461.1:0-53874 GCF_018991925.1 Homarus americanus | reverse complement strand
GGAGTGTCAGAGGTGTACTTGGGAGTGTCAAAGGTGTACCTGGGAGTGTCAGCGGTGTACTAGGAGTGTCTGAGGTGTACCTGGGAGTGTCAGAGGTGTACCTGGGAGTGTCAGGGGCACTTGGGGTGTCAGAGGTGCCTGGGAAGTATCTGGGGGTGTACCTGGCAGTGTCTGAGGTGTACCTGGCAGTGTCTAGGTGTACCTGGCACTGTTGGCTGGTGTACCTGGGAGTGTCAGCAGTACACCTGGGAGTGTTAGAGGTGTATCAGGGAGTGACAGAGGAGTACCTAGGAGTGTCAGAGGTGTACCTGGGAGTGTCAGAGATGTACCTGGGAGTGTCAGAGGTGTATCTGGAAGTATTGGACGTGTACCTGGGAATGTCAGAGGTGTACCAGAGAATGTCAGTGGAGAACCTGGGAGTGTCAGAGGTGTACCTGGGAGTGTCGGAGGTGTACCTGGGAGTGTCAGGGTGTACCAGGGGTGTCAGTGGAGTACCTGGGAGTGTCAGAGTGTACCTGGGGTGTCGGAGGTGTACCTGGGAGTGTCAGAGGAGTACCATGGAGTGTCACGGTAGTACCAGGGGTGTGAGAGGTGTGCCTGGGGTGTGAGAGGTGTGCCTGGAGTGTCAGAGGTGTGTACCTGGGAGTGTCAGAGGTGGCCGGAGTGTCAGGGGTACCTGGGAGTGTCAGAGGTGTACAGGGAGTGCAGAGGTGTGCCTCTGGGGTGGTGTGTGTCAGAAGTACCATGGGTGTCAGTGGCACCTGGGTTGAGAGGTGTACCTGGGAGTGAGAGGTGTACCTAGGGGTGTGAGGTGTACCTGGGAGTGTCAGAGGTGTACGGGAGGGTCTGAGTGTACCTCGGAGTGTTTGAGGTGTACCTGGGGGTGTCAGGGAGAACCAGGGAGTGAAGAGGTGTACCTGGGAGTGTCAGAGGTGTACCAGGGGTGTCAGAGGGTGTTCTTGGGAGTGTCAGAGATGCCAGAGGTGTCAGAGGAATGCCTAGGGTGTCAGAGGTGTACCTGGGAGTATCCGGAGGTGTACCTGGGAGTGTCAGGTTGCACCTGGGAGTGTCGGAGGTGTACCTGGGAGTGTGAGAAGTGTACCTGGGAGTGTCGGGTGTACCTGGGGTGTCGGAGGTGTACCTGGGAGGTCAGAGGTGTGCGGGAGTGTCAGAGGTGTACCCGGGAGTGTCTCAGAGTGTAACCTGGCAGTGTGTGGGTGACCTGGCAGTGTCCAGCGGTGTACAGGGAGTGTCAGCGGTGTACCTTGGGTGTCAGAGATGTGCCAGGAAGTGTCAGAGAATGCCTTAGTGTCAGAGGTACCTGGGAGTATCGGAGGTGTACCTGGGAGTGTCAGAGAGCCCTGGGAGTGTCAGAGGTACCTGGAGTTTCAGAGGTGGCCCTGGGAGTGTCGAGGTGTAACTGGGAGGTGTCAGTGGTGTACCTGGAAGTGTCAGAGGTGTGCCTGGGAGTGTCAGAGGTGTGCCTGGGAGGTGTCAGAGGTGTACCTGGGAGTGTCAGGGTGTACCTGGGGTGTCAGGGGTGTACCAGGGAGTGTCAGTGGAGTACCTGGGAGTGTCAGGGGTGTACCTGGGAGTGTCAGAGGTGCACCTGTGGTTTCAGAGGTGTACCTGGGAGTGTCAGAGGTGTAACTGGGAGTGTCAGTGGTGTGCCTGGGGTGTCCGGAGGTGCTGGGGTGTCGGAGGTGTACTTGCAGGTAGTAAGTGTGCCTGGGGTGTCTGGGGTTTTCTGGGGGTGTCTGAGGTGTACCTGGTGAGTGCCAGAGGTGTACCTGGGAGTGTCAGAGGTGTACCTGGGAGTGTCAAGGTGTGCAGGGGTGTCAGTGGAGTACCTGGGAGTGTCAGGGGTGTACCTGGGAGTGTCAGGGATGTATCTGGGTGTTGGACGTGTACTTAGGAGTGTCATAGGTGTACCAGGGAATGTCAGTGGAGTAAATGGGAGTGTCAGAGGTGTACGGGAGTGTCAGAGGTGTACCTGGGAGTGTCGGAGGTGTACTTGTGAGTGTGAGAAGTGTTCCTGGGAGTGTCTGGGGTGTACAGGAGTGTCTGGGGTGGCCACCTGGGGAGTGTCAGAAAGTACCATGGAGGTGTCACAGGAGTGCCTGGGAGTGAGAGGTGTACCTGGGAGTGTGAGAGAGGTGTACCTAGGAGTGTGAGAGAGGTGCCTGGGAGTGTCAGAGTGTACCTGGGAGTGTCTGAGGTGTGCCTCCGAGTGTCTGAGGTGTGCCACTGGGGGTGTCAGGGAGAACCAGGGAGTGAAAGAGGTGTACCACGGAAGTGTCAGAGAGGTGTACCAGGAGTGTCTGAGGTGTTCCTGGGAGTGTCAGAGTGTACCAGAGAGTGTCAGAGGAATACCTAGGAGTGTCAGAGGTGTACCTGGGAGTATCGGAGGTGTACCTGGGAGTGTCGGAGTTGTACCTGGGAGTGTCGGAGGTGTACCTGGGAGTGTGAGAAGTGTACCTGGGGTGTCCGGAGGTGTACCTGGGAGTGTCGGAGGTGTACCTGGGAGAGTCAAGGTGTACTTGGGAGTGTCAGAGGTGTACCTGGGAAGTGTCTCAGGTGTGCCTGGCAGTGTCTGAGGTGTACCTGGCAGTGTCAGCGGTGTGCAGGGAGTGTCAGCGGTGTACCGGAAGTGTCAGAGGAATACCTAGGAGTTTCAGAGGTGTGCCTGGGAGGACCTGAGGTGTGCCTGGGAGTGTCAGAGGTGTGCCTGGGAGTGTCAGAGGTGTACCTGGGAGTGTCAGAGATACGGGAGTGTCAGGGGTGTATCTGGGAGTGTTGGACGTGTACCTGGGAGTGTCAGGGGTGTACCAGGGAATGTCAGTGGAGTACACCGGGAGTTTCAGGAGGTGCCTGGGAGTTTCAGGTGTGCCTGGGGTGTCAGAGGGCTGGGGTGTCAGTGGTGTACCTGGGAGTGTCAGAGGTGTACCTGGGAGTGTCGGAGGTGTACTTGCGAGTGTGATAAGTGTGCCTGGGGTGTCTGGGGTTTACCTGGGAGTGTCTGAGGTGCCTGTAGTGAGTGTCAGAGGTGTACCTGCGAGTGTCAGGAGGTGTACCTGGGAGTGTCAGGGGTGTCCAGAGTGTCAGTGGAGTACCTGGGAGTGTCAGGGGTGGCACCAGAGGTGTCGAGAGGTGTATCTGGGAGTGTTGGACTGTACTTGAGGTGTACAGGTGTACAGGGAATGTCAGTGGGTAAATGGGAGTGTCAGAGGTGTACCTGGGAGTGTGAAGTGTTCCTGGGAGTGTCTGGGGTGTACCTGGGAGTGTCTGGGGTGTACTGGGTATGCTAGGTGTACCTGGTGAGTGTCAAGTGTACCTGGGAGTATCAGAGGTGTACCCGGAGTGTAGGGGTGTACCATTGAGTGTCAGTGGAGTACCTGGGAGTGTGATAGAGTGGCCTGGAGTGTCCAGAGGTGTACCTGGGAGGGTCAGAGGTGTACCTGGGGTGTGAGAGAGGTGTACCTGGGAGTGTCGGAGGTGTACCTGGGAGTGTCAGAGGATGTACTTGGGAGGTGTCAGAGGTGTACCTGGGAGTGTCAGCTGTGTGTACCTGGGAGTGTCTGAGGGGTGTACCTGGGGTATGGGGTGTGCAGGTGAGGGTTTGGGAGTCAGGGTGCTAGGGTGAGGTACTCTGAACCTCTGGGGCAGTACCTGGTATACATTGGGGGTACTCATTGGCGTGCCTCAGTGTGGTACCTGAGGGCATTAGGGTGTATCAGGGAGTATCAGAGGTACCTAGGAGTGTCAGAGGTGTACCTGGGAGTATCAAGGAGGTGTACCTGGGATATCGGAGTGTACCTGGGAGTGTGAAGGTGTACCTGGGGTGTCAGAGGTGTACCTGGGAGTATCAGAGATAGCCTGGGAGTGTCAGAGGTGTATCTGGGAGTGTTGGGCGTGTACCTGGGAATGCCAGAGGTGTACCAGGGAATGTCAGTGGAGTGGGAGTGTCAGAGGTGTACCTGGGAGTGTCAGAGGTGTTCCTGGGAGTAGGAGAGTATCCTGGGAGTGTCAAGAGAGTGTACCAGTGAATGAGTGTACCTGGGAGTGTAGAGGTGTACCTGGGAGCCGGAGGTGTACCTGGGAGTGTCGGAGGTGTGACCTGGGAGTGTCAGAGGTGTACCTGGAGTGTCAGAGGTGTACCTGGAGTGTCAGAGGTGTACTGGGAGTGTCGGAGGTGTACCTGGGAGTGTCAGAGGTGTGCCTGGGAGTGTCAGAGGTGTACCTGGAGTGTCAGAGGTGTACCTTGGAGTGTCAGGGTGTGCCTGTGAGTGTCAGAGGTGTACCTGGCAGTGTCAGAGGGTGTACCCAGGAGTGTCAGAGGTGGCCTGAAGGAGTGTCTGAGGTGTACCTGGGAGTGTCAGGGGTGTACCTGGGAGTGTCAGAGGAGTACCTGGGAGTGTCAGAGGAGTGTACCTGGGAGTGTGAGAGGTGTACCTGGGAGTGTCAGAGGTGTGCCTGGGAGTGTCAGAGGTGTACCTGGGAGTGTCAGGGGTGTACCAGAGGGTGTGAGGTACCTAGGAGTATCGGAAGTTTACCTGGGAGTGTCGGAGTTGTACCTGGGAGTGTCGGAGGCGGACCTGGGAGTGTCAGATGTGTACCTGGGATTATCAGAATGAGTACCTGGGAGTGTCAGATATGTACCTGGCAGTGTCGGAGGTGTACCTGGGAGGTCAAGGTGTACCTGGGAGGTGGAGAGGTGTACCTGGGAGGTGGAGAGGTGTACCTGGGAGTGCTCAGAGGTGTACCAGGAGGTCAGTGAGTACCTGGGAGTCTCAAAGGTGTACCTGGGAGTATCAGAGGTGTACCTGGGAATATCGGAGGTGTACCTGGGAATATCGAAGGTGTACCTGGGAGTGTCAGAGATGTAACTGGGAGGTCGGAGGTGTATCTGGGAGTGTCACAGGAGTACCTGGGATTGTCAGAGGTGTACCTGGCAGTGTCAGAGGTGTACCTGGGAGGTCAGAGACGAACCAGGAGTGTCAGAGGTGTATCTGGGAGTGTCGGACGGTACCTGGGAGTGTCATAGGTGTACCAGGGCATGTCAGTGGAGTAATTGGGAGTGTCGGAGGTGTACCTGGGAGTGTCAGAGATGTACCTTGGAGTGTCAGAGATGTACCTGGGGATGTCAGAGGTGTACCTGGGAGTGCCGGAGGTGTACCTGGGAGGTGGAGAAGTGTACCTGGGAGTGTCGGAGGTGTACCTGGGAGTGTCGGAGGTGTACCAAGCAGTGTCAGCGGTGTACCTGGGAGTGTCAGAGGTGTACCAGGGAATGTCAGTGGAGTACCTGGGAGGTCAAGGATGTACCTGGGAGTGGCCAGAGGTGTACCTGGGAGTGTCAGAGGTGTACCTGGGAGTGTCAGAGGTGTACCTGTTAGTGTCGGAGGTGCACCTGAGAGTGTGAGAATTGTACCTGGGAGTGTCTGGGGTGTACCTGGGAGTGTCTTAGGTGCACTGGGAGGTCAAAGGTGTACCTGGGAGTGTGAGAGGTGTACCTGGAGTGTGAGAGGTTTACCCAGAGTGTCTGAGGTGTACCTGGGAGTGTCAGAGGTGTACCTGGGAGTGTCTGAGGTGTACCTGGGAGTGTTTGAGGTGTACCTGGGAGGTCAGGGCGAACCAGGGAGTGAAAGAGGTGTACCTGGGAGGTCAGGAGGTGTAAGGGGAGTGTCTGAGGTACCTGAGTGTCAGAGGTGTACCAGAGAGTGTCAGAGGAATACCTAGGAGTGTCAGAGGTGTACCTGGGAGTGTCGGAGGTGTGCCTGGGAGCGTTAGAAGTGTACCTGGGAGTGTCAGAGGTGTCCCTGGGAGTGCCAGAGGTGCACTTGGGAGTGTCAGAGGAGCAAATTTGAGTGTCTGAGGTACCTGGGAGTGTCTGAGGTGTACCTGGGAGGTCTGAGGTGTACCTGGCAGTGTCTGAGGTGTACCTGGCAGTGTCAGCAGTACCTGGGAGTGCTGAGGCGGTACTGGGAGTGTTAGAGGTGTATCGGGAGTGACAGAGGAGTACCTAGGAGTGTCAGAGGTATACCTGGGAGGTGTACCTGGAGTGTCAGAGGTACCTGGGAGTGTTAGGAGGTGTACCTGGGAATGTCAGAGGTGTACCTGGGAGTGTCAGAGGTGTACCAGAGAGTGTCAGAGGTGTACCTGGGAGTGTCGGAGGTGTACCTGGGAGGTCAGGGGTGTACCAGGAGGTCAGTGGAGTACCTGGGAGGTCAGAGGTGTTCCTGGGAGTGTCGGAGATGTACATGGAGTGTCAGAGGTGTACCTGGCAGTGCCGCGGTGTACCTAGGATTGTCAGAGGTGCCTGAGAGTGTCTGAGGTGTACCTGGGAGTGTCTGAGGTACCTGAGAGTGCCGAGAAGTAGCAGGGAGGTCACAGGAGTTCGGGAGGTGTGAGAGGTGTACCTGGGAGTGGAGAGGTGTACCTAGGAGGTCAGAGGTGTACCTGGGAATGTTTCAGGTGTACCTGTGAGTGTCTAAGGTGTACCTGGGAGGTCAGGGGCGAACCAGGGAGTGAAAGAGGTGTACCTGGAGTGTCAGAGGTGTAGGGGAGGTCTGAGGTGTACCTGGGAGCGTCAGAGGTACCAGGGAGTGTCAGAGGAATACCTAGAGTGTCAGAGTAGTACCTGGGAGTGTCACAGGAGTACCTGGGATTGTCAGAGGTGTACCTGGCAGTGTCAGAGATGTACCAGGGAGTGTCAAAGGTGTATCTGGGAGTGTCGGACGTGTATCTGGGAGTGTCAGAGGTGTACCAGGGAATGTCAGTGGAGTACCTGGGAGTGTCAGAGGTGTACCTGGGAATGTCAGAAGTGTATCTGGGAGTGTCGGACGTGTACCTGGGAGTGTCAGTGGTGTACTAGGGAATGTCAGTGAGTACCTGGGAGTGTCAGAGGTGTACCTGGGAGTGTCGGAGGTGTACCTGGGAGTGTCACAGGAGTGCCTGGGAGTGTCAGAGGTGTACCTGGCTGTGTCAGAGGTGTACCTGGGACTGTCAGAGATGTACCTGGGAGTGTCAGAGGTGTATCTGGGAGTGTCGGACGTGTACCTGAGAGTGTCAGAGGTGCATGCAAGGGAATGTCAGTGGAGTACTTGAGTGTCAGAGGTGTACCTGGGAGTGTCAGAGGTGTACCTGGGAGTGTCAGAGGTGTACCTGGAAGTGTCGGAGGTGTACCTGGAAGTGTGTGGGAGGAGTACTTGCGAGTGTGAGAAGTTATCCGGGAGTCTGGGGTGTACCTGGGAGTGTTCAGTGACTTGGGAGTGTCAGAGGTGTACCCAGAGTGTCAGAGGTGTACCTGGGACTGTCAGAGATGTACCTGGGAGTGTTAGGAGGCATACCTTGGAGTGTCAGAGGTGTACCTGGGAGTGTCTGGGGTGTACCTGGGAGTATGTGCGGTGTACCTGGGAGTGCCTGGAGGTGTACCTGAGAGTCAGAGGTGTATCTGGGAGTGTCTGAGTTGTACCTGGAGTGTTGCAGGGGAGAACCAGGGAGAAAAGAGGTGTACCTGGGAGCAGGAGGTGTACCAGGGAGCTGTCAGAGAATACCCAGGATTGTGAGAGGTGTATCTGGGAGTGTCAGAGGTGTATCTAGGAGTATCGGAAGTTTACCTGGGAGTGTCGGTGTACCTGGGAGTGTCGGAGGCGGACCTGGAGTGTCAGATGTGTACCTGGGAGTATCAGAATGAGTACCTGGGAGTGTCAGAGATGTACCTGGGAGTGTCGGAGGTGTACCTGGGAGTGTCAAAGTTGTACCTGGGAGGTGAGGAGGTGTACCTGGGAGTGTGAGAGGTGTACCTGGGAGTGTCAGAGGTACCAGGGAGTGTCAGTGGAGTACCTGGGTGTCTGGGCAACCTGGGAGTATCAGAGGTACCTGGGAATGGAGGTGTACCTGGGAATATCGAAGGTGTCCTGGGAGTGTTAGAGATGTAACTGGGAGTCGGAGGTGTACCTGGGAGTGTCACAGGAGTACCTGGGATTGTCAGAGGTACCTGGCAGTGTCAGAGGTGTACCTGGGAGTGTCGGACGTGTACCTGGGAGTGTCATTGGTGTACCAGGGTATGTCAGTGAGCACTTGGAGAGGTCAGAGGTGTACCTGGGAGTGTCAGATGTACCTGGAGTGTCAGAGATGTACCTGGGAGTGTCAGAGGTGTACCGAAGTCTGGAGGTACCTGGGGAGTGTGGAGAAGTGTACCTGGGGGTGTCGGAGGTGTACCTGGGAGTGTCGGAGGCCAAGCAGTTCCAGCGGTGTACCTGGGAGTGTCAGAGGTGTACCAGGAATGTCAGTGGAGTACCTGGGGAGTGTCAAAGGATGTACTTGGAGTGTCAGAGGTGTACCTGGGAGTGTCAGAGGTGTACCCGAGAATGTCGAGGTGTACCCTGTTAGTGTCGGAGGTGTACCTGAGAGTGTGAGAATTGTACCTGGGAGTGTCTGGGGTGTACCTGGGGGTGTCGAGGTGTACCTGGGAGTGTCAAAGGTGTACCTGGGAGTGTGAGAGGTGTACTGGGAGGTGAGAGGTGTACCCAGGAGTGTCTGAGGTGTACCTGGGAGTGTCAGAGGTGTAACTGGGAGTCTGAGGTGTACCTGGAGTGTCTGAGGTGTACCTGGGAGTGGGGAGCGAGCCAGGAGTGAAAGAGGTGTACCTTGGAGTGTCAGAGGTGTAAGGGGAGTGTCTGAGGTGTACCTGGGAGTGTCAGAGGTGTACCAGGGAGTGTCAGAGGAATACCTAGTGAAGTGTACCTGGGAGTGTCAGAGGTGTACTTAGGAGAGCAGGAGGTTTACCTGGAGTATCGGAGTTGTACCTGGGAGTGTCGGAGGTGTGACTGGGAGCGTGAGAAGTGTACCTGGGAGGAGGCCCTGGGAGGTGTCATAGGTGCACTTGGGAGTGTCAGAAGAGCAATTTGAGTGTCTGAGGTGTACCTGGGTGTGCCTGAGGTGTACCTGGGAGTGTCTGAGGTGTACCTGGCAGGGTCTGGAGGTGTACCTGGCAGTGTCAGCGGTGTACCTGGGAGGTCAGCGGTGTAGCTGGGAGTGTTAGAGGTGTATCAGGAGTGACAGAGGAGTACCTAGAGTGTCGAGAGGATACCTGGGAGTGTCAGAGGTGTACCTGGGAGTCTCAGAGGTGTACCTGGGAGTGTCAGAGGTGTACCTGGGAATGTCAGAGATGTACCTGGGAGTGTCAGAGGGTGTACCAGAGAGTGTCAGAGGTGTACCTGGGAGTGTCGGAGGTGTACCTGGGAGTGTCTGGGGTGTACCTGGGAGTATGTGCCCCTGGGAGTGCCTGAGGTGTACCTGAGAGTGTCAGAGGTGTATCTGGGAGTGTCTGACGTGTACCTGGAGTTGGGGAGAACCAGGGAGTGAAAGAGGTGTACCTGGGAGTGTCAGAGGTGTACCAGGGAGTGTCTGAGGGTGTACCTAGGAGTAAAGGTGTGCACAGGGAGTGTCAGAGGAATACCTAGATTGTGAGAGGTGTATCTGGGAGTGTCAGAGGTGTATCTAGGGAGTATCTGAAGTTTACCTGGGAGGTCGGAGTTTGGGAGTGTCGGAGGACCTGGAGTGTCAGGTGTACCTGGGAGTATCAGAATGAGTACCTGGGAGTGTCAGAGATGTACCTGGGAGTGTCGGAGGTGTACCTGGGGAGTGTCAAGGTGTACCTGGGAGTGTGAGAGGTGTACCTGGGAGTGAGAGGGTACCTGGAGTTCAGAGGTGTACCAGGGAGTGACAGTGGAGTACCTGGGAGTCTCAAAGGTGTACCTGGGAGTTATAGAGGTGTACCTGGGAATATCGGAGGTGTACCTGGGAATATCGAAGGTGTACCTGGGAGTGTCAGAGATGTACCTGGGAGTGTCGGAGGTGTGCCTGGGGTGCCACAGGAGGCCTGGGATTGTCAGAGGTGTACCTGGCAGTGTCAGAGGAGTACCTGGGAGTGTCAGAGATGTACCAGGGAGTGTCAGAGGTGTAACTGGAGGTCGGACGTGTACCTGGGAGTGTCATAGGTGTACCAGGGTATGTCATGGAGTACTTGGGAGTGTCAGAGGTGTACCTGGGAGTGTCAGAGGTGTAGCTGGGAGTGTCGGAGGTGTACCTGGGAGGAGAAGTGGACCTGGGATTGTCGGAGGTGTACCTGGGAGTGTCGGAGGTGTACCAAGCAGTGTCACGGTGTACCTGGGAGTGTCAGAGCTGTACCAGGAATGTCAGTGGAGTACCTGGGAGTGTCAAGGATGTACCTGGGAGTGTCAGAGGTGTACCTGGGTGTGTCAGAGGTGTACCTGGGAGTGTCAGAGGTGTACCTGTTAGTGTCGGAGGTGCACCTGAGAGTGTGAGAATTGTACCTGGGAGTGTCTGGGTGTACGGGAGTGTCTGAGGTGTACCTGAGTGTCAAAGGTACCTGGGAGTGTGAGAGGTGTACCTGGGAGGAGAGGTACCCAGGAGTGTCTGAGGTGTAGCTGGGAGTGTCAGAGGTGTACCTGGGAGTGTCTGAGGTGTACCTGGGAGTGTCTGAGGTGTACCTGGGGTGTCAGGGGCGAACCAGGAGTGAAAGAGGTACCCAAGCGGAGTGTAAGGGGGAGTGTCTGTGGTGTACCTGGGAGTGTCAGAGGTGTACCAGGGAGTGTCAGAGAATACCTAAGAGTGTCAGAGGTACCTGGGAGGTCAGAGGTGTACTTAGGAGTATTGGAGGTTTACCTGGGAGGCCGAGTTGTACCTAGGAGTGTCGGAGGTGTGCCTGAGCGTGAGAAGTGTACCTGGAGGACGGAGGTGTACCTGGGAGTGTCGGAGGTGTACCTGTGAGTGTCAGAGGTGTACTGGGAGTGTCACGGTGTACCTGGAGTGTCAGCGGTGTACCTGGGAGTGTTAGAGGTGCATCAGGGAGTGACTGAGGAGTACCTAGGAGTTTCAGGAGGCATACTTGGGAGTGTCAGAAGTGTACCTGAGTATCGGAGGTGTATCTGGGAGTGTCAGAGGTGTACCTGGGACAGAGGTGTACCTGGGAGTGTCAGAGATGTACCTGGGAGTGTCAGAGGTGTATCTGGGAGTGGACGTGTACCTGGGAGTCTCAGAGGTGTACCAGGAATGTCAGTGTACCAGAGAGTGTCGAGGTGTACCTGGGAGTGTCGGAGGTGTACCTGGGAGTGTCTGGGGTGTACCTGGGAGTATCGGGGAGCACCTGGGAGTGTCGGAGGTGTACCCAGGAGTGTGAGAAGTACCCAGAGTTCGAGGTGTACCTGGGAGTGTCTGGGGTGTACCTGGGAGTGTCTGAGGTGTACCGGGAATCAGAGGTGTACCTGGGAGTGTCAGAGGTGTATCTGGGAGTGTCAGGTGCACCAGGGAGTGTCTGAGGTGTACCTGGGAGTGTCAGAGGTGTACCTGGGAGTGTAGAGGTGTACCTGGCAGTGTCTGGAGGTGTACCTGGCAGTGTCAGCGGTACCTGGGAGTGTTAGCGGTGTACCTGGGAAAACCTGGGAGTGTCAGAGGTGCCTGGGAGTGTCAGAGGTGCACTTGGGAGTGTCAGAGGAGCAACTTTGAGTGTCTGATGGGAGTCTGATGTGCACCTGTGTCTGAGGTATACCTGGCAGTGTCTGATATGTACCTGGCAGTGTTCAGTGGTGTACCTAGAGTGTCAAGTGTACCTGGGAGTGTTAGAGGTCAGGAGGATAGAGGAGCACCTAGGAGTGTCAGAGGTGCATACCTGGGAGTGTCAGAGGTGTACCTGGGAGTATCGGAGGTGTACCTGGGAGGTCAGAGGTGTACCTGGAGTGCAGAGGTGTACCTGGGAGTGTCAGAGATGTACCTGCGAGTGTCAGAGGTGTATCTGGGAGTGTTGGACGTGTACCTGGGAGTCTCAGAGGTGTACCAGGAATGTCAGAGGTGTACCAGAGAGTGTCAGAGGTGTACCTGGAGTGTCGGAGGTGTACCTGGAGTGTCTGGTACCTGGGAGTATCCGGGAGTACCTGGGAGTGTCGGAGGTGCACCTGCGAGTGGAGAAGGTACCCGGAGAGTGTCAGATGTGTACAAGGGAGTGTCAGAGGAATACCCAGGGAGTGTCAGAGGTGTACCTGGGAGGTCAGAGGTGTGCCTAGGAGCATCGGAGGTTTGCCTGGGAGTGTCGGAGTTGTACCTGGGAGTGTCGAAGACGGACCTGGGAGGTTCAAAGGACCTGGAATATCAGAGGTGTACCTGGGAGTGTCAGGTACCTGGGAATGTCAGAGGTATACCAGGGAGTGTCAGTGAAGCACCTGGAGTCTCAAAGGTGTGCCTGGGAGCATCGGAGGTGTACCTGGGAATATCGGAGGTACCTGGGAATATCGGAGGTGAACCAGGTAGTGTCAGAGGTGTACCTGGGAGTCTCAGAGGTGAACCAGGAGTGTCAGAGGAGTACTTGGGAGGTCAGAGGTGTACCAGGGAGCGTCAGTGAGTACCTGGGAGTTCCAGATGGGTTCCTTGGGAGTATCAGAGGTGTACCTGGGAATACCGGAGGTGTACCTGGGAATATAGATTGTGTCTGGGAGGTCAGAGGTGAACCTGGGAGTGTGAGAAGTGTACTTGGGAGTGTCTGGGGTGTACCTTGGAGTTTCATAGGTGTCCTCTGGAGTGTCTGGGGTACCTGGGAGTATCGGGGAGTACCTGGGAGTGTCGGAGGTACCTGAGTGTGAGAAGTGTACCTGGGAGTGTCAGAGGTGTACAAGGAGTGTCAGAGAATACCTAGGAGTGCCAGAGGTGACCTGGGAGGTCAGAGGTGTGCCTAGGAGTATCGGAGGTTTACCTGGGAGTGTCGGAGTTGTACCTGGGAGTGTCGGAGACGGACCTGGGAGGTTCAGAGGTGTACCTGGGAATATCAGAGGTGTACCTGGAGTGTCAGAGGTGTACCTGGGAATGTCAGAGGTATACCAGGGGAGTGTCAGTGAAGTACGGGAGTCTCAAGGTGCCTGGGAGTATCGGAGGTGTGGGAATATCGGAGGTGTACCTGGGAATATCAGTGAACAGAGTGTCAGAGGTGTACCTGGGAGTCTGAGGTGAACCAGGGAGTGTCAGAGGAGTACTTGGAGTGTCAGAGGTGTACCAGGGGTGTCAGTGGAGTACCTGGGAGTCTCAAAGGTGTTCCTGGGAGTATCAGAGGTGTGTGGGAATATCGGAGGTGTACCTGGGAATATGGATTGTGTACCTGGGGTGTCAGAGGTGAACCTGGGAGTGTCGGCGGTCTACTTGGGAGTGTCAAGGTGTGCAGGAGTGTCAGAGGTGTGCTGGGAGTGTCGGAGGTGTACTGGGAGTGTGGGGACATGGTGGGGTGTCTGGGTTTCAAGGTGTGGAGTGTCAGAGGTGTACCTGGGGTGTCGGAGGGTACCTGGGGTGTGAGGTGTACCTGGGGTGTCAGTGTGCCTTGGGTTTCATAGGTGTGCTTGGGAGTGTCAGAGGTGTACCTGGGAGTGTCAAGGTGTACCAGGGGTGTCAGAGGTGTACTTGGGAGTGTGGCCTGGGGAGTGTGAGGTGTGCTTGGTGTCTGGGGTGTACGTGGGAGTGTCTGAGGGTTTACCTGGGAGTGTCCAAAGGTGTCCTGGGAGTGTCAGAGGTGTACCTGGTGTCAGGGGGTGTACCAGGGAGTGTCAGTGGCCTGGGAGTGTCAGAGGGTGTACCTGGAAGTGTTGGAGGTGTACATGGGTGTGAGAGGTGTACCAAGCAGTGTCAGGTGGCGTACCTGGGAGTCAGAGGTGTACCTGGGGTTTCTGAAGTGTACCTGGGACTGTCTGAGGTGTACCTGGGAGTGTCGAGGAGTATCTGGGGTGTCAGAGAAATGCTGGAGTGTCACAGGAGTGCCTGGGGAGTGTGAGAGGTTTACCTGCGAGTGTGAGAGTGTGCCTGAAGTGTCTGAGATGTACCAGGGGAGGTCAGAGGTGTGCCTGGGGGTTTCTGAGGTGTACCTGGGAGTGTCTGAGGTGTACCTGGGGCAGGGGAGAAACCAGGGAGTGAAAGGGTGTACCGGAGTGTCAGAGGTGTACCAGGGGTGTCTGAGGTGTACCTAGGAGTGTCAGAGTTGGCAGGGGGAGTGGAGGAATACCTGGGAGTGTGGAGGTGTGCCTGGGGTGTCAGGTGTACCTAGGGGTATCGAGGTTTACCTGGGAGTGTGTGGGACATGCCTGGGGTGTCGAAGGCGGACCTGGGAGTGTCAGAGGTGTACCTGGGAGTATCAGAATGTGTGCCTGGGAGTGTCGAGGTGTACCTGGGAATGTCAGAGGTATACCTGGGAGTGTCAGTGAGTGCCAGGAGTCTCAAGGTGTACTGCAGATATCGGAAGTGTGCCTGGGAATATCGAGTGTGCAAGTGTCAGAGGTGTACCAGGGAGTGTCAGTGGTACCTGGGGTCCCCAGGGTGTACCTGGGAGTGTCAGGTGTACCTGGGAGTGTCAGAGGTGTACCTGGGAGTGTCCGGAGGTGTGACCTGGGGTGTGAGATGTGCCTGGGGAGTGTCGGAGGTGTGCCTGGGGAGTGTCAGGTGTGCAAGCAGTGTCAGCGGTGTACCAGAGTGTCAGAGATGTGCTAGGGAATGTCAGTGGGTACCTGGGAGTGTCAAGGATGTGCCTGGGGAGTGTCAGGGTGTGCCTGGGGTGTCAGAGGTGTACCTGGAGTGTCAGCGGTGTACTGTTAGTGTCGGAGGTGTGCCTGAGAGTGTGAGGTGTGAGAGTGGGGTGTCTGGGGTGTGCCTGGGGTGTCAGAGGTGTACCTGGAGTGTATGGGTGTGCCTGGGGTGTCCCAGGCTGTGCCTGGGGTGTCAGGGGGTGTACCAGGGGTCAGTGGAGTGCCTGGGGTGTCAGAGGTGTTCCTGGAGTGTCAGGAGATGTGCATGGGGTGCCAGAGGTGTACCTGGCAGTGTCAGCAGTGTGCCTAGGATTGTCAGGGTGTGCCTGGGGTGTCTGAGGTGTGCCTGGGGTGTCTGAGGTGTGCCTGAGGTGTCAGGTAGCAGGGAGTGTCACAGGGTGCCTGGGGAGTGTGAGAGGTGTGCCTGGAAGTGTGAGAGGTGTGCCTTAGGAGTGTCCAGAGGTGTGCCTGGGGTGTCAGAGGTGTGCTGGGGTGTATCAGGTGTGCCTGGGAGTGTCTAGGTGTACCTGGGAGTGTCACGGGCAGGCAGGGAGTGGGGTGTGCTGGGGTGTCAGAGGTGTGAGGAGTGTCTGGGGTGTGCCTGGGGTCAGGAGGTGTGCCTGGGGGTGTCTGGGGTGCCTGGGATTGTCAGAGGTGTGCTTGGCAGTGTCAGGTGTGCCTGAGAGTGTCAGAGATGTGCCAGGGGTGTCAAGGGTGTATCAGGTGTCGGACGTGTATCAGGGAGTGTCAGAGGTGTACCAGGGTATGTCAGTGGAGTGCTTGGCAGTGTCAGAGGTGTGCCTGGGAGTGTCTGGGGTGCCTGGCAGTGTCAGGGTGTGCCTGGCAGTGTCTGAAGTGTACTAGCTGTGTCAGCAGTGTGCCTGGGAGTGTCAGCAGGTGTGCCTGGGGAGTGTTGGGGTGTATCAGAGGGGTGACAGAGTACCTGGAGTGTCAGAGGTGTGCACCGAGTCAGGGGTGTACCAGTGAGTGTCAGTGGATTACGCAAGTGTCAGAGGTGTGCCTGGAAGTGTCAGAGGTGTACCTGGGGTGTCAGAGGTGTATCTGGGGTGTCGGACGTGTATCTGGGGTGTCAGAGTGTACCCAGGGATGTCAGTGGTGCAGAGTGTCAGAGGTGCCTGGGAGTGTCAGAGGTGTACCTGGGAATGTCAGAAGTGTATCTGGGGTGTCGGACGTGTGCACCAGGAGTGTCAGTGGTGTGCTAGGAATGTCAGTGGGTGCCTGGAGTGTCAGAGGTGTGCCTGGAGTGTCAGAAGGTGTGCCTGGAGATGTCAGAGGTGCCTGGGGAGTGTCAGGAGGTGTGCCAGGAGTGTCAGAGGTATGCCTGGGAGTGTCGAGTGTGCCTGGGGTGTCTGGGGTGTGCCTGGGGTATGTGCGGTGTGCCTGGGAGTGCCTGAGGTGTGCACAGGGAGTGTCAGGAGGTGTATCTGGGGTGTCTGAGGTTGGGGCGTCAGGGGAGAACAGGGAGTGAAAGAGGTGTACCTGGGAGTGTCAGAGGTGTACCAGGGAGTGTCTGAGGTGTACCTGGGAGTGTCAGAGGTGTGCCAGGGGAGTGTCAGAGGAATACCTAGGATTTGTGGAGTTGTACATAGGTGTCGGAGGCAGACCTGGGAGTGTCAGATGTGTGCCTGGGAGTATCAGATGAGTACCTGGAGTGTCAGGATGTACCTGGGAGTGTCGGAGGTGTACCTGGGGTGTCAAGGTGTACCTGGGGTGAGAGGTGTACCTGGGGTGTGAGGAGGTGTACCTGGGGAGTGTGGAGGTGTACCAGGAGTGTCGGTGGGCCTGGGAGTCTCAAGGTGTGCCTGGGGTATCCAGAGAGGTGTACAGAATATCGGAGGGTGTGCAAGAGATATCAGAAGGTGTGCCTGGGGAGTGTCAGAGATGTACCAGGGGTGTCAGAGGTGTAACTGGGGTGTCGGACGTGTGCACCGGAGTGTCATGGGTGTCCAGGGTATGTCAGTGGAGTACTTGGGAGTGTCAGAGGTGTGCCTGGGGAGTGTCAGAGATGTGCAGCAGGTGTCAGAGATGTGCCTGGAGTGTCAGAGGTGTGCCTGGGGGTGTCGGAGGTGTACCTGGGGTGTGAGAAGTGTACCTGGGGTGTCGGAGGTGTGCCTGGGAGTGTCAGGTGTGCCAAGCAGTGTCAGCGGTGTGCCTGGGAGTGTCAGAGGTGTACCAGGGAATGTCAGTGGAGTACCTGGGGTGTCAAGGATGTACCTGGGAGTGTCAGAGGGTGTGCCTGGGAGTGTCAGAGGTGTGCCCAGGAGTGTCAGAGGTGTACCTGTTAGTGTCAGGTGTGCCTGAGGTGAGAGAATTGTGCCTGAGATGTCTGGGGTGTGCCTGGGGTGTCTGAGGTGTGCCTGGGGTGTCAAGGTGTGACCAGGGGTGTGAGGGTGTGCCCTGGGGTGTGGGAGGTGTACCTGGGGTGTCTGGGGTGTGCCTGGGGTGTCAGAGGTGTGCCTGGGGGTGTCTGAGGTGTGACCTGGGGTGTCTGGGGTGTGCCTGGGGTGTCAGGGGCAGACAGGGGAGTGGGGTGTGCAGGGGTGTCAAGAGGTGTAGGGGAGTGTCTGAGGGGTATCTGGGAGTGTCAGAGGAGTGTGCAGGGAGTGTCAGAGGAATACCTGGAGTGTCAGGGTGTACCTGGGAGTGTCAGGTTGTCCTTGGGAGTATCGGAGGGTTTGCCTGGGAGTGTCAGTTGTACCTGGTGTCGGAGGTGTGCCCAGGAGCGTGAGGTGTACCTGGGAGTGTCAGAGGTGTCCTGGGGTGTCAGAGGTGCCTTGGGGTGTCAGAGGGAGCAAATTTGAGGTGTCTGAGAGTTGCTGGGGTGTCTGGGGTGTGCTGCACAGAGTGTCTGGGGTGTGCCTGGCAGTGTCTGGGTGTGCCTGGCAGTGTCAGCGGTGTGCCTGGGGAGTGTCAGCGGTGTGGCTGGGAGTGTTGGGGTGTATCAGGGAGTGACAGAGGAGTGCCTGGGAGTGTCAGAGGTTTACCTGGGGAGTGTCAGAGGTGTGCCTGGGGTATCGGAGGTGTGCCTGGGGTGTCAGAGGTGTGCCTGGGAGTGTCAGAGGTGTGCCTGGGAGTGTCGGAGGTGTGCCAAGCAGTGTCAGCGGTATGCCTGGGAGTGTCAGAGGTGTACTAGGGAATGTCAGTGGAGTACCTGGGGTGCAAAGGATGTACCAAGTGTCAGGAGATTGGCACCAGAGTGTCAGAGGAGTGCCAGCAGGTGTCAGGGGTGTACCTGTTCGTGTCGGAGGTGTGCCTGAGGTGTGAGAGTATACCTGAGGGGTGTCTGGGTGTGCTGGGGTGTCTGAGGTGTGCCTGGAGTAATGTGGGTGTGCCTGCTGGGGTGTCAGGGTGTGCCCAGGTGTCAGAGGTGTGCCTGTTCAAGTGTCGGAGGTGTGCCTGGGAGGTGTGGGGTATGCCTGGGGTGTCTGGGGTGTGCCTGGGGTGTCTGGGGTGTGCCTGGAACATCTAGGTGTGCCTGGAGTGTCAGGCTGTGCCTGGGAGTGTCAGGGTGTACCAGGCAGTGTCAGTGGAGTGCCTGGAGTGTCAGAGGTGTTCCTGGGGTGTCGTGATGTGCATGGAGTGTCACAGGTGTGCATGGCAGTGTCATGGGTAAGTGTAGGGTATCTGGATTGTCAAGGGTGTAGCAGGCGTGTCAGAGTGTGCCTGGGAGTGTCAAGGATGTGTCGGGGAGTGTCAAGGTGTATCTGGGAGTGTCGGACGTGTATCAGGGGAGTGTCAGAGGTGTACCAGGGTATGTGTCAGTGGAGTACTTGGCAGTGTCAGAGGTGTACCTGGGAGTATCTGAGGTGTGCCTGGCAGTGTCAGAGGTGTGCCTGGCAGTGTCTGAGGTGTGCCTGGCTGTGTCAGCAGTGTACCTGGAGTGTCAGCGGTGTGCCTGGGGAATGTCAGAGTGTATCAGGGAGTGACAGAGGTGTACCTAGGAGTGTCAGAGGTGTACCTGGGAGTGTGAAGTGTCCTGGGGTGTGAGAGGTGTGCCTGGGAGGTCAGAGGTGTACCAGAGAGTGTCAGTGAGTACCTGGGAGTCTCAAGGTGTACCTGGGAGTATCAGAGGTGTGCCTGGGAATATCGGATGTGTACCTGGGAATATCGAAGGTGTACCTGGGAGTGTCAGAGATGTACCAGGGAGTGTGAGAGGTGTATCTGGGGTGTCGGACGTGGCAGTGTCATGGGTGTACCAGGGTATGTCAGTGGAGTCTTGGGAGTGTCAGAGGTGCCTGGGGTGTCAGAGATGTACCTTGGGTGTCAGAGATGTACCTTGGAGTGTCAGAGGTGTACCTTGGGTGTCGGAGGTGTACCTGGGAGTGTGAGAGTGTGCCTGGGAGTGTCGGAGGTGTGCCTGGGGTGTCAGGTGTACCAAGCAGTGTCAGCGGTGTACCTGGGAGTGTCAGAGGTGTGCCATGAGATGTCAGTGGATACCTGGGGTGTCAATGGATGGCAAGGTGTCAGAGGTGTACCTGGTGTCAGGTGTACCAGGGGTGTCAGAGGTGTACCTGTTGGTGTCAGGTGTGCCTGAGGTGTGAGGTGTGCCTGGGGTGTCTCAGGTGTACCTGGGGTGTCTGAGAGTGGCCCGGGAGTGTCAAGGTGTACCTGGGAGTGTGAGAGGTGTGCCTGGGGTGTGGAGGTGTACCTAGTAGTGTCTGGAGGTGTACCTGGGGTGTCAGGGTGTGCCTGGGGTGTCTGAGGTGTACCTGGGGTGTCTGGTGTGCCTGAGGTGTGGGGGCAGACCAGGGGTGAAAGAGGTGTATCTGGGAGTGTGTCAGGTGTAAGGGGAGTGTCTGGGGTGTACCTGGAGTGTCAGAGGTGCCAGGGGTGTCAGAGAATACCTAGGGTGTCAGAGGTGTACCGGGAATGTCAGATTGTACTTAGGAGTATCGGAGGTTTACCTGGGAGTGTCGGTGTTGTACCTGGGAGTGTCGGAGGTGTGCCTGGGAGCGTGAGAAGTGTACCTGGGAGTGTCAGAGGTGTCTCCTGGGAGTGTCAGAGGTGCACTTGGGAGTGTCAGAGGAGCAAATTGAGTGTCTGAGGTGTACCTGGGAGTGTCTGGAGGTGTACCTGGGAGTGTCTGAGGTGTGCCTGGCAGTGTCTGAGGTGTACCTGGCAGTGTCAGCGGTGTACCTGGGAGGTCAGCGGTGTAGCTGGGAGGTTAGAGGTGTATCAGGAGTGACAGAGAGCACTAGGAGTGTCAGAGGTTTACCTGGGAGTGTCAGAGGTGTACCTGGGACGGGAGGTGTACCTGGGAGTGTCAGAGGTGTACCTGGGAGTGTCAGAGGTGTACTGGGAGCATCGGAGGTACCAAGCAGTGTCAGCGGTGTACCTGGGAGTGTCAGAGGTGTACTAGGAATGTCAGTGGAGTACCTAGAGTGCCAAAGGATGTACCGGGAGTGTCAGAGGGTGTATCTGGGAGTGTCAGAGGTGTACCCGGGAGTGTCAGAGGTGTACCTGTTCGTGTCGGAGGTGTACCTGAGAGTGTGAGAATTATACCTGGGAGTGTCTGGGGTGTACCTGGGAGTGTCTGAGGTGTACCTGGGAGTGTCATAGGTGTACCTGGGAGTGTCAGAGGTGTACCCGGGAGTGTCAGAGGTGTACCTGTTCGTGTCGGAGGTGTACCTGAGAGTGTGAGAATTATACCTGGGAGTGTCTGGGGTGTACCTGGGAGTGTCTGAGGTGTACCTGGGAGTGTCATAGGTGTACCTGGGAGTGTCAGAGCTGTACCTGGGAGTCAGGGTGTACCAGGCAGTGTCAGTGGAGTACCTGGGAGTGTCAGAGGTGTTCCTGGGAGTGTCGTAGATGTACATGGAGTGTCACAGGTGTACATGGCAGTGTCATGAGTACCTGGGAGTGTCACAGGAGTATCTGGGATTGTCAGAGGTGTACTTGGCAGTGTCAGAGGTGTACCTGGGAGTGTCAGAGATGTACCAGGGAGTGTCAAAGGTGTATCTGGGAGCGGACGTGTATCAGGAGTGTCACAAGTACCAGGGTATGTCAGTGGAGTACTTGGCAGTGTCAGAGGTGTACCTGGGAGTATCTGAGGTGTACCTGGCAGTGTCAGAGGTGTACCTGGCAGTGTCTGAGGTGTACCTGGCTGTGTCAGCGGTGTACCTGGGAGTGTCATGGTGTACCTGGGAATGTTAGAGGTGTATCAGGGAGTGACAGAGGAGTACCTAGAGGTGTCAGAGGTGTACCTGGGAGTCAGGGGTACCAGTGAGTGTCAGTGGAGTACCTGGGAGTGTCAGAGGGGTACCTGGGAGTGTCAGAGGTGTGCCTGGGAGTGTCAGAGGTGTATCTGGGAGTGTCGGACGTGTATCTGGGAGTGTCAGAGGTGTACCAGGAATGTCAGTGGAGTACCTGGAGTGTCAGAGGTGTACCTGGGAGTGTCAGAGGTGCACCTGGGAATGTCAGAATTGTATCTGAGTGTCGGATGTATCTGGGAGGTAGTGGTGTACTAGGGAATGTCAGAGGCGTACCTGGGAGTGGTCAGAGGTGTAGAGAGTGTCAGAGGTATACCTGGGAGCAGTTGAGGTACCTGGGAGTGTCTGGGGTGTACCTGGGAGTATGTGCGGTGTACCTGGGAGTGCCTGAGGTGTACCTGAGAGTGTCAGAGGTGTATCTGGGAGTGTCTGGTTGTACCTGGGAGGTCAGGGGAGAACCAGGAGTGAAGAGGTGCACCAGTGTGAGAGGTGTACCAGGGAGTGTCTGAGGTACCTAGAGTGTCAGAGGTGTACCAGGGAGGTCAGAGGAATACCTAGGATTGTGAGAGGTGTATCTGGGAGTGTCAGAGGTGTACCTAGGAGACGAAGTTTACCTGGGAGTGTCGGAGTTGTACCTGGGAGTGTCGGAGGCGGACCTGGGAGTGTCAGATGTGTACCTGGGAGTATCAGAATGAGTACCTGGGAGTATCAGAGATGTACCTGGGAGTGTCGGAGGTGTACCTGGGAGGTCAAAGGTGTACCTGGGAGTGTGAGAGGTGTCTCCTGGGAGTGTGAGAGGTGTACCTGGGAGTGTCAGAGGTGTACCAGAGAGTGTCAGTGAGTACCTGGGAGGCCCAAAGGTGTACCTGGGAGTATCAGAGGTGTACCTGGGAATATCGGATGTGTACCTGGGAATATCGAAGGTGTACCTGGGAGGTCAGAGATGTACCAGGGAGGTGGAGAGGTGTATCTGGGAGCGGACGGTACCTGGGAGTGCTATAGGTGTACCAGGGTATGTCAGTGGAGTACTTGGGAGTGTCAGAGGTGTACCTGGGAGTGTCAGAGATGTACCTTGGAGTGTCAGAGATGTACCTTGGAGTGTCAGAGGTGTACCTGGAGTGTCGGAGGTGTACCTGGGAGGTGAGAGTGGTACCTGGGAGTGTCGGAGGTGTACCTGGGAGTGTCGGAGGTGTACCACAGTGTCAGCGGTGTACCTGGGAGTGTCAGAGGTGCCATGGAATGTCAGTGGAGTACCTGGGAGTGTCAATGGATGTACCTGGGAGGTCAGAGGTGTACCTGGGAGTGTCAGAGGTGTACCCGGGAGTGTCAGAGGTGTACCTGTTAGTGTCGGAGGTGTACCTGAGAGGAGAATTGTACCTGGGAGTGTCTCAGGTGTACCTGGGAGTGTCTGAGGTGTACCTGGGAGGTTCAAAGGTGTACCTGGGAGTGTGGAGAGGTACCTGGGAGTGTGAGAGGTACCTAGTAGTGTTCGAGGTGTACCTGGGAGGTGTCAGAGGTACCTGGGAGAGTTCGAGGTGTACCTGGGAGTGTCTGAGGTGTACCTGGGAGGTTGGGGCGAACCAGGAGTGAAAGAGGTGTATCTGGGAGTGCCAGAGGTGTAAGGGGAGTGTCTGAGGTGTACCTGGAGTGTCAGAGGTGTACCAGGAGTGTCAGAGGAATACCTAGGAGTGTCAGAGGTACCTGGGAATGTCAGAGGTACTTAGGAGTATCGGAGGTTTACCTGGGAGTGTCGGTGTTGTACCTGGGAGTGTCGGAGGTGTGCTGGGAGCGTGGAGAGGTGTACCTGGGAGTGTCAGAGGTGTCTCCTGGGAGTGTCAGAGGTGCACTTGGGAGTGTCAGAGGAGCAATTTGAGTGTCTGAGGTTACCTGGGAGTGTCTGAGGTGTACCTGGTAGTGTCTGAGGTACCTGGCAGTGTCTGGAGGTGTACCTGGCAGTGTCTGTGGTGTACCTGGGAGTGCTCAGCGGTGTAGCTGGGAGTGTTAGAGGTGTATCAGGAGTGACAGAGGAGTACCAGGAGTGCCAGAGGTATACCTGGGAGTGTCAGAGGTACCTGGGAGTATCGGAGGTGTACCTGGGAGGTCAGAGGTGTACCTGGGAGGTCAGAGGTGTACCTAGGAGTGTCAGGAGATGTACCTGGGAGTGTCAGAGGTGTATCTGGGAGTTAGGACGGGTACCTGGGAGTTCTCAGAGGTGTACCAGGAATTTCAGAGGTGTACCAGAGAGTGTCAGAGGTACCTGGGAGGTCGGAGGTGTACCTGGGAGTGTCTGGGACCTGGGAGTATCGAGCACCTGGGAGTTGCAGGTGTACCTGCGAGTGTGAGAAGTGTACCTGGGAGTGTCTGGGATGTACCTGGGAGTGTCTGGGGTACCTGGGAGTGTCTGAGGTACCGAAGTGTCAGAGGTGTACCTGGGAGTGTCAGAGGTGTATCTAGGAGTGTCAGGTGTACCAGGGAGTGTCTGAGGTGTACCTGGGAGTGTCAGAGGTACCTGAGAGTGTCGGAGGTGTACCTGCATTGTCTGAAGTGTACCTGGCAGTGTCACCGTGTACCTGGGAGGCAGAGGTGTATCAGGGAGTGTCGGAGGTGTTCCTGAGGAGTGTCAGGAGGTGTACCAGGTATGTCAGTGGAGCACTTGGGAGTGCTCAGAGGTGTACCTGGAGGTCAGAGATGTACCTTGGAGTGTCAGATGTACCTGGGAGTGTCAGAGGTGTACCTGGAGTGTCGGAGGTGTACCTGGAGTTAAGAAGGTACCTGGGAGTGTCGGGGGTGTACCTGGGAGTGTCGGAGGTGTACCTAGCAGTGTCAGCGGTGTACCTGGGATGCAGAGGTGTACCAGGGAATGTCAGTGTAGCACCTGGGAGTGTCAAAGGATGTACCTGGGAGTGTCAGATGTGTACCGGAGGTCAGAGGTGTACCCGGGAGTGTCAGAGGTGTACCTGTTAGTGTCGGAGGTGTACCTGAGAGTGTGAGAATTGTACCTGGGAGTGTCTGGGGTGTACCTGGGAGTGTCTGAGGTGTAGCTGGAGGTCAAAGGTGTACCTTGAGGTCAGAGGTACCTGGGTGTGTCAGGGGTGTACCATGGAGTGTCAGTGAGTACCTGGGAGTGTCAGAGGTGTACCTGGGACATGGAGGTGTACATGAGTGTCAGAGGTACCTGGCAGTGTCAGTGTACCTAGGATTGCTCAGAGGTGTGTCTGGGAGTGTCTGAGGTGTACCTGGGAGTGTCTGTGGTGTACCTGGGAGTGTCTGAGGTGTACCTGGGAGTGTCAGAGAAGTACCAGGGAGTGTCACAGGAGTACCTGGGAGTGTGAGAGAGGTGTACCTGGGAGTGTGAGAGGTACCCAGGAGTGTCTAAGGTACCTGGAGTGGCAGAGGTACCTGGGAGTGTCTGAGGTGTACCTGAGACTGTCTGGGGAAAACAAGGAGGAAAGAGGTGTACCTGTGAGTGTCAGAGGTGTAAGGGTGAGTGTCTGAGGTGTACCTGGGAGGTCAGGGTGTACCAGGGAGGTCAGAGGAATACCTAGGAGGTCAGAGGTGTACCTGGGAGGTCAGAGGTGTACCTGGGAGGCAGAGGCATTAGGAGATCGGAGGTTTACCTGGGAGGTCGGAGGTACCTGGGAGTGTCGGAGGTGCCTGGGAGCGTGAGAATACCTGGGAGGCCGGAGGCACTGGGAGTGTCGGAGGTGTACCCAGAGTGTCAGAGGTACTGGAGTGTCAGGAGGTGTACCTGGGATTGTTAGCGGTGTACCTGGGAATGTCTGAGGTGTACCTGGGAGTGTCAGAGGTGTGCCTGGGAGGTCAGAGGTGTACTTGGGAGGCAGAGGAGCAACTTGAGTGTCTGAGGTACCTGGGAGGTCTGAGGCACGGGAGTGTCTGAGTGTACCTGGCAGTGTCTGGAGGTGTACCTGGCAGTGTCAGCGTGTACCTGGGGAGCTTGGGCGGTGTACCTGGGAGGAGGTGTATCAGGAGTGACAGAGGAGCACGGCTGAGTTCAGAGGTATTCCTGGGAGTGCAGAGGTACCTGGAGTATCGGAGGTGTACCTGGGAGGTCAGAGGTGCATGGGAATGTCAGAGGTGTACCAGAGAGTGTCAGAGGTGTACCTGGGAGTGTCAGAGGTGATCTGGGAGTGTCGGACGGGCCTGGGAGGTTGGGGAGGTGTACCAGGAATTGGGGAGTACCTGGGAGGTCAGAGGTGTACCTGGGAGTGTCAGAGGTGTACCTGGGAATGTCAGAAGTGTATCTGGGAGTGTCGGACGTGTACCTGGAAGTGTCAGTAGTACTAGGAATGCTGGGGGAGTACCTGGGAGTGTCAGAGGTGACCTGGGAGTGTCAGAGGTGTACCTGGAATGTCAGAGGTTTACCTGGGAGGTCAGAGGTGTACCAGAGAGTGTCAGAGGTGTACTAGGAGTGTCGGAGGTGTACCTGGAGGTGTCTGGGGTGTACTGGGAGACTATGGTGGGAGTGTCTCAGGTGTACCTGAGAGTGTCAGAGGTACCTGGGAGTGTCAGAGAGGTGTACCAGGGAGTGTCAGGGGTGTACCAGGGAGGTCAGTGAGTACATGGGATTGTCAGAGGTGTACCCAGAAGTGTCTTAGGTGTACCAAGGACTGTCAGAGGTGTACCTGGGAGCCGGAGGTACCTGGGAGTGTCTGAGGTGTACCTGGGAGTGTCAGACGTACCAGGGAGTGTCTGAGAATACCTAGGATAGGAGAGGTGTATCAGGAGTGTCAGAGTGTACCTAGGAGTATCGGAAGTTACCTGGAGTGTCGGAGTTGTACCTGGGAGAGGCCGGAGGCGGAATTGGGAGTGTCAGAGGTGTACCTGGGAGCATCAGAATGTGTACCTGGGAGGTCAGAGGTGTACCTGAATGTCAGAGGTATCCCAGGGAGGTCAGTGAAGCACCAGGAGTCTCAAAGGTGTACCTGGGAGTATCGGAGGTGTACCTGGGAGTGTCAGAGGTGTACCAGGGAGGCTGGGGGAGGTCTGGGAGTCTCAAAGGTGTACCTGGGAATATCAGAGGTACCTGGGAATATCGGAGGTGTACCTGGGAGTGTCAGAGGTGTACCAGGGAGTGTCAGGAGTACCTGGGAGTCTCAAAGATGTACCTGGGAGTATCAGAGGTGTACCTGGGAATATCGGAGGTGTACCTGGGAATGAAGGTGTACTGGAGGTCAGAGATGTACCTGGGAGTGTCGGAGGTGTACCTGGGAGTGTCACAGGAGTACCTGGGATTGGTCGGAGGTGTACCTGGCAGTGTCAGAGGAGTACCTGGAGGTCATATGTGTATCTGGAGTGTCGGACGTGTACCTGGGAGTGTGACAGGTGTACCAGGGTATGTCAGTGAGCACTTGGGAGTGCCAGAGGTGTACCTGGGAGTCTGAGAGATGCACCTGGAGGTCAGAGATGTACCTGGGAGTGTGAGAGGTACCAGAGAGTGTTAGAGGTGTACCTGGGAGTGTCTGGGGTGTACCTGGGAGTATCGGGGAGTACCAGGGAGGTCTGAGTTGTACCTGGAGGACAGAGGTGTACCTGGGAGGGTCTGAGGTGTACCTGGGAGTGTCTGAGGTGTACCTGGGAGAGTCAGGGACCCAGGGAGTGAAAGAGGTGTACCTGGGAGTGTCTGAGGTGTACCAGGGAGTGTCTGAGGCACGGGAGGTCAGAGGCAAGCAAGGAGGTCAGAGGAATACCTAGGGAGGTCGAGAGGTACCTGGGAGTGTCAGAGGTGTGCCCAGGAGTATCGGAGGTTTACCTGGGAGTGTCGGAGTTGTACTGGAGCATGGAGACGGACCTGGGAGGTCAGAGGTGGAATATCAGAGGCCTGGGAGGTCAGAGGTGTACCTGGGAATGTCAGAGCATACCAGGGAGTGTCAGTGAAGCACTGGGAGTCTCAAAGGTGTACCTGGGAGTATCAGAGGTGCCTGGGAATATCGGAGGTGTACCTGGGAATATCGGAGGTGAACCAGGGAGTGTCAGAGGTGTACCTGGGAGTCTCAGAGGTGAACCAGGAGGTCAGAGGAGTACCGGGAGTGCAGAGGTGTACCAGGAGAGGAGTACTGGAGTCTCAAAGGTGTACCTGGGAGTCAGAGGTGTACCTGGGAATACGGAGGGTACTGGGAATAGATTGTGTTCCCTGGGAGTGTCAGAGGTGAACCTGGGAGTGTCGGAGGTCTACTTGGGAGTGTCACAGGAGTACCTGGGATTGTCAGATGTGTGCCTGGCAGCGTCAGAGGTGTACCTGGAGGCCCGGAGATTTACCTGGGAGTGTCAGGAGGTGTGCATTCGGGAGTGTCGGACGTGTAACTGGGAGGCTGGGGAGGTGTACCAGAATGTCAGGAGTACTTGGGAGGCTGAGGCACTTGGGAGGTTAGAGGGAGTTTCATAGGTGCATCACCTGGGAGGTCAGGAGGTGTACCTGGGAGTGCTTGAGGAGTACCTGGGAGGTGAGAAGTGGCCTGGGGAGGCCGGAGGTACCTGGAGTTTGTGGCCTGGGAGGTCAGGAGGTGTACCTGGGAGGTCAGATGGGTACCCGGGAGGCTGAGGTGTACCTGGGAGAGTGTCGGAGGTGTACCTGGGAGGTGAGAAGGTACTTGGAGTGTCTGGGTGTAACCTGGGAGTGTCTGAGGTTTACCTGGGAGGCCAAGGTGTCCCTGGGAGTGTCAGAGGTGTACCTGGGAGTGTCAGGGGTGTACCAGGGAGTGTCAGTGGAGTACCTGGGAGGGTCATGTACCTGGGAGTGTCGGAGGTGTACATGTGGAGTGTGAGAGGTGTACCTGGCAGCAAGTCAGCGGTGTACCTGGGAGGCTGGGGAGGTGTGGCCTGGGAGTTTCTGAAGGCACGGGAGTGTCTGAGGTGTACTGGGAGTAAATGAGGAGCAATTTGCATGCCAGAGAAATACCAGGGAGTGTCACAGGAGTACCTGGGAGTGTGAGAGGTTACCTGCGAGTGTGGAGAAGTGGGCACGAGAAGTGTTCTGAGATGTACCAAGGAGTGTCAGAGGTGTACTCTGGGAGTTTTGGAGGTGTGCTCGGGAGTGTCTGAGGTGTACTGGCAGTGTCAGGGGAGAACTAGGGAGTGAGGTGTACCTGGGAGGTCAGAGGTGTACCAGGGAGTTCTGAGGTGTACCCAGGAGTGTCAGAGGTATACCCAGGGAGTGTGAGAGGAATACCTAGGAGTGTGAGGAGGTGTACCTGGGAGGCCAGGAGGTGTACCCAGAGTATCGGAAGTTTACCTGGGAGGTTGGGGAGTTGTACCTGGGAGTGTCGGAGGTGACCTGGAGGCCAGAGGTGTACCTGGGAGTATAAGAATGTGTACCTGGGAGTGTCAGAGATGTACCTGGAATGTCAGAGGTATACCAGGGAGTGTCAGTGAAGTACCAGTGAGTCTCAAAGGTGTACTTGGGAATATCGGAGGTGTACTGGGAATACGGGAGGTGGCCTGAATATCGGGAGGCACCTGGGAGTGCTGGGGAGGTGTACTAGGGAGGTTGTGTGGAGTACCTGGGCCCAAAGGTGTACCTGGGAGCATCAGAGGCATCTGGGAATATCGGATGTGTACCTGGGAATATCGAAGGTGTACCTGGGAGGCCAGAGGTACCTGGGAGTGTCGGAGTGTGTACCTGGGAGGCACAGAGTACCTGGATTGTCAGAGGCACCTGGCAGTGTCAGAGGTGTACTGGGAGGTCAGGAGACGTACCAGGGAGGCCAGAGGTGTATCTGGGAGTGTCGGACGTACCTGGGAGGTCAGGAGGTGTACTAGGGCATGTCAGTGGAGTACTTGGGAGGCCAGAGGTACCTGGGAGGCTGGGGAGATGTACCTTGGAGAGTCAGAGATGTACCTGGGAGGTCAGGAGGTGTACCTGGGAGTGTCGGAGGTGTACCTGGGTGTGGAGAAGTGTACCTGGGAGGTTGGAGGTGTACCTGGGAGGCCAGAGGTGTACCAAGGTGTCAGCGGTGTACCTGGTGTCAAAGGTGTGGGCTCTAGGAATGTCAGTGGAGTAACGGGAGTGTCAAAGGATGTACCTGGGAGTGTCAGGAGGTGTGCCTGGGAGGTCAGAGGCACCGAGTGTCAGAGGTGTACCTGTTAGTGTCGGTGGTGTAACCTGAGAGTGTGAGAATTGTGTACCTGGGAGTGTCTGGGGTGCACCTGGGAGTGCCTGGAGGTGTACCTGGGAGTGTCATAGGTGTACCTGGGAGGCCAGAGCTGTACCTGGGAGGCTGGGGTGTACCAGGAGTGTCAGTGGAGTACCTGGGAGTGTCAGAGGTGTTCCTGGGAGGCCGGAGGTACATGGAGTGTCAGAGGTGTACCTGGCAGTGTCAGCGGTGTACCCAGGATTGTCAGAGGTGTGCCTGGGAGTGTCTGAGGTGTACCTGGGAGTGGAGAGGTGTACTCAGGAGTGTCTGAGGTGTACCTGGGAGTGTCAGAGGTGTACCTGGGAGCAGCCCAGGTGTACCTGGGAGTGTCTAAACCTGGGAGGTCAGGCGAACCAGGGAGTAAAAGAGGCCTGGGAGTGTCAGAGGTGTAAGGGGAGTGTCTGAGGTGTACCTGGGAGCTCAGAGGTGTACCAGGAGTGTCAGAGGATACTCGAGGCTGAGAGGACCTGGGAGTGTCAGCAGGAGTACCTGGGATTGTCAGAGGTGTACCTGGCAGTGTCAGAGGTGTACCTGGGAGGTCAGAGAGATACCAGGGAGTGTCAAGGTGTATTTAGGAGTGTCGGACGTGATCTGGGAGTGTCAGAGGTGTACCAGGTATGTCAGTGGAGTGCATTGGCAGTGTCAGAGGTGTACCTGGGAGGTCAGAGGTGTACCTGGGAGGTCAGAGGTGTATCTGGGAGCGTCGGATGTACCTGGGAGTGTTAGGAGGTACCAGGGAATGTCAGTGGAGTACCTGGGAGTGTCAGAGGTGTACCTGGGAGTTTCTGAGGTGTACCTGGGAGGGTCTGAGGTGTACCTGGCAGTGGTTAGGGGAGAACTAGGAGGAAGAGAGGTGTACCTGGGAGGCTGGAGGTGTACCAGGAGTCTCTGAGGTGTACCTAGGAGGTCAGAGGTATACCAGGGAGTGTGAGAGAATACCCAGGAGTGTGGAGAGGTGTACCTGGAGTGTCAGAGGTGTACCTAGGAGTATCAAGTTTACCTGGGAGTGTCGGAGTTGTACCTGGGAGTGCGGAGGCGGACCTGGGAGGTCAGAGGTGTACCTGGGAGTATAAGAATGTGTACCTGGGAGGTCAGAGATGTACCTGGGAATGTCAGAGGTATACCAGGGAGGTCAGTGAAGTACCAGTGAGTTCTCAAAGGTGTACCTGGGAATACCGGAGGTGTACCTGGGAATACGGAGGTGTACTGGGAATAACGGAGGTACCTGGGAGGTCAGAGGTGTACCAGGGAGTGTCAGGAGTACCTGGGAGTCTCAAAGGTGTACCTGGGAGCATCAGAGGTGTACTGGGAATATCGGATGTGTACCTGGGAATATCGAAGGTGTACCTGGGAGGTCAGAGGTGTACCTGGAGTGTCGGAGGTGTACCTGGGAGTGTCACAGGAGTACCTGGGATTGTCAGAGGGTGTACCTGGCAGTGTCAGAGGTGTACCTGGAGTGCCAGAGATGTACCAGGGAGGTCAGAGGTGTATCTGGGAGGTTGGACGGTACCTGGGAGTGTCAGAGGTGTACTAGGGCATGTCAGTGAGTACTTGGGAGTGTCAGAGGTGTACCTGGGAGGCCAGATGTACCTTGAGAGTCAGAGATGTACCTGGGAGGTCAGAGGGTGTACCTGGGAGTGTCGGAGGTACTGGGTGTGTGAGAAGTGTACCTGGGAGGCTGAGGTGTACTGGGAGGCCAGAGGTACCAAGCAGTGTTGAAGGTGTACCTGGTAGTGTCAAAAGGTACTAGGGAATGTCAGTGGAGTACCCTGGGAGTGTCAAGGATGTACCTGGGAGTGTCAGAGGTGTGCCTGGGAGTGTCAGAGGTACCTGGGAGTGTCAGAGGTGCTCCTGTTAGTGTCGGTGGTGTACCTGAGAGTGTGAGAATTGTACCTGGGAGTGTCTGGGGTGTACCTGGGAGTGTCTGAGGTGCCTGGGAGTGTCACAGGTGTACCTGGGAGGTCAGAGCTGTACCTGGGAGGTCAGGGGTGTACCAGGGAGTGTCAGTGGAGTACCTGGGAGTGTCAGAGGTGTTCCTGGAGTGTCGGAGGTGCATGGAGTGTCAGAGGTACCTGGCAGTGCTGGGGCGTGTACCCAGGATTGCTGGGGAGGTGTGCCTGGGAGTGTCTGAGGTGTACCTGGGAGGTGAGAGGTGTACCTAGGAGTGTTGAGTGTACCTGGGAGTGTCAGGAGGTACCTGGGAGCAGCCAGGACGAGTAGTCCTAAACTGGGAGTGTCAGGGCAAACCAGGGAGTGAAAGAGGTGTACCTGGGAGTGTCAGAGGTAAGGGGAGGTCTGAGGTACCTGGGAGCGTCAGAGGTGTACCAGGAGTGTCAGAGAATACTAGAGGTCAGCAGAGTACCTGGGAGTGTCACAGGAGTACTGGGATTGTCAGAGGGTACCTGGCGAGTGTCAGAGGTGTACCTGGGAGGTCAGAGATGTACCAGGGAGTGTCAAAGGTATCTAGGAGTGTCGGACGTATCTGGGAGGTGTAGAGGTGTACCAGGCATGTCAGTGAGCACGGCAGTGTCAGAGGTGTACCTGGGAGTGCTCAGAGATGTACCTGGAGTGTCAGAGATGTACTGGGCGTGTCAGAGGTGTACCTGGGAGTGTCTGAGGTGTACTGGCAGCGTCAGAGGTGTACCCAGTGTCTGAGGTGTACCTGGCTGTGTCAGCGGTGTACCTGGGAGCAGCGGTGTGCCTGGGAGGTCAGAGGTGTATCAGGGAGTGACAGAGGAGTACCTAGAGCAAGTCAGAGGCACGGGAGTCAGCGGTGTACCAGTGAATGCTGAGGAGTACCTGGGAGGCCAGAGGTGTACCTGGGAATGTCAGAGGTACCTGGAGTGTCAGAGGTGTATCTGGGAGGTCGGACGTGTACCTGGGAGTGAGAGGTAAAAATTAGGAATGTCAGTGGAGTACCTGGGAGTGTCAGAGGTGCACCTGGGAGTGTCAGAGGTGTACCTGAATATCTGACGTGTGCACCTGGGAGTGTCAGGCACCAGGGCATGTCAGTGAGCACGGGAGCCGAGGTACCTGGAGTGTCAGAGATGTACCTGGAGAGTCAGAGATGTACCTGGGTGTCAGGAGGTACCTGGGAGTCGGGAGGTACCTGGGAGTGTGAGAAGGTACCTGGGAGTGTCGGGAGGTACCTGGGAGGCCGGAGGTGTACCACAGTGTCAGCGGTGTACCTGGGAGGCTGGAGGTGTACTAGGGAATGCAGTGGAGTACTTGGAGGTCAAGGATGTACCTGGGAGTGTCAGGATGTGTACCTGGGAGCATCAGAGGTGTACCCGGGAGTGTCAGAGGTGTACCTGTTAGTGTCGGAGGTGTACCTGAGAGTGGAGTGAAAGAATTGTACCTGGGAGTGTCTGGGGTGTACCTGGGAGTGTCTGAGGTTTCACCTGGGAGGCCACAGGTGTACCTGGGAGTGTCAAAGCTGCACCTGGGAGGCCAGGTGTACCAGGAGTGTCAGTGAGTACCTGGGAGTGTCAGAGGCGTTCTGGGGAGGTCGGAGATGTACTGAGTGTCAGAGGTGTACCTGGCAGTGTCAGGTGTACTAGGGATTGTCAGAGGTGTGCCTGGGAGTGTCTGAGGTGTACCTGGGAGTGCCTGGAGGTGTACCTGAGAGTGTTAGGAGAAGTAGCAGGGAGTGTCACAAGAGCACCTGGGAGTGTGAGAGGTGTACCTGGAGGTGAGGGTGTACCTAGGAGTGTCTGAGGCATGTGGGAGTGTCAGAGGTGTACCTGGGAGTAGCCAGGTGCACCTGGGAGTGCTAAGATGTACCTTGGGAGGTTAGGGGCGAACCAGGGGTGAAAGAGGTGTACCTGCAGGAGGTGTAAGGGGAGTGTCTGAGGTACCTGTAAGGCCAGAGGTGTACCAGGGAGTGTCTGAGGAATACCTAGGAGGTCAGAGGAGTACCTGGGAAGTCACAGGAGTACCTGGGATTGTCAGAGAGGTGTACCTGGCAGTGTCAGAGGTACCTGGGAGTGTCAGAGGTGTACCAGGTATGTCAGTGGAGCACTGGCAGTATCAGAGGTGTACTGGGAGTGTCTGAGGTGAACTTGGCTGGCTGGGGCGGTGTACCTGGGAGTGTGGGCGGTGTACCTGGGAGGTTAGAGGTGTATCAGGAGGACAGAGGAGTACCTAGGGAGGTCAGAGGTGTACCTGGGAGTCAGGGGGTGTACCAGTGAGTGTCAGTGAGCACCTGGGAGTGGCAGAGGTGTACCTGGGAGGCCAGAGGTGTACCTGGGAGTGTCAGAGGTATCTGGGAGCGTCGGATGTGCACTGGGAGTGTTAGAGGTGTACCAGGAATGCCAGTGGAGCACCTGGGAGTGTCAGAGGTGTACCTGGGAGTGTCAGAGGTGTACTGGGAATGCTGAGAAGTGTACTCTGGGAGTGTCGGACGGCACCTGGGAGTGTCGGTGGTGTACTAGGGAATGTCAGTGGAGTACCTGGGAGGTCAGATGTACCTGGGAGTGCTGGAGAGGTGTACCTGGAATGCCGAGGTACCTGGGAGTGTCAGAGGTACCAGAGAGTGTCAGAGGTACCTGGGAGTGTCGGAGGTGTACCTGGGAGTGTCTGGGGTGTATCTGGGAGCATGAGGTGTACCTGGGAGTGCCTGAGGTACCTGGAGAGTGTCAAAGGTATCTGGAGTGTCTGAGGTGTACCTGGGAGTGTCAGGGGGAGAACCAGAGTGAAAAGAGGTGTACCTGGGAGTGTCAGAGGTGTACCAGGGAGTGTCTGAGGCAGGGAGTGTCAGAGGTGTACCAGGAGTGCTCAGAGGAATACCCAGGGATTGTGGGAGAGGTGTATCTGGGAGTGTCAGAGGTGTACCTATGAGTATCGGAAGTTTACCTGGGAGTGTCGGAGTTGTACCTGGGAGTGTCGGAGGACCTGGGAGTGTCAGGATGTGTACCTGGGAGATCAGAACGAGGCACCGGAGGTCAGAGATGTACCTGGGAGCAAGCTGGAGGTGTACCTGGAGTGCCGGAAGGTGTACCTGGGAGTGTGGGAGAGGTACCTGGGAGGTGAGAGGTACTGTGAGTGTCAGTGTGCCAGGAGTGTCAGTGAGTACCTGGGAGTTCCCAAAGGTGTACCTGGGAGTATCAGAGGTACCTTGGGAATACCGGAGGTACCTGGGAACACGAAGGTGTACCTGGGAGGTGCAGAGATGTACCTGGGAGAGTCGGAGGTGTACCTGGGAGCAAGGAGTACCTGGATTGTCAGAGGTGTACCCAGTGTCAGAGATGTACCTGGGAGTGTCAGAGATGTACCAGGAGTGTCAGAGGGTACCTGGGAGTGTCGGACGTGTACCTGGGAGCACAGGTGCACCAGGAATGTCAGTGAGCACCTGGGAGTGTCAGAGGTACCTGGGAGAGTCAGAGATGTACCTGGGAGTGTCAGAGGTACCTGGGAGTGTCAGAGGTGTACCTGGGAGCACAGAGGTGTACCCATAGTGTCGGAGGTGCACCTGAGAGTGTGAGAATTGTACCCGGAGTGTCTGGGGTGATCTAGGGAGTGTCTGAGGTGTACCTGGGAGGCTGAAATGTACCTGGGAGAGTGAGAGGTGTACCTGGGAGTGTGAGAGGTACCTAGGAGTGTCTGAGGTGTACCTGGGAGTGCTGGGAGGTGTACCTGGAGCAAGCCTGAGGTACCTGGGAGGCTGGGCTGTACCAGGAGTGTCAGAGGAATACCAGGAGGTCAGAGGTGTACCTGGAGTGTCAGAGGTACTTAGGAGCACGGAGGTGTACCTGGGAGTGCCGGAGATGCACATGGGAGTGTCGGAGGTGTGCCTGGGAGCGTGAGAAGGGGTACCTGGGAGTGTCGGAGAGGTGTACCAGAGGAAGTCGGATGGTACCCAGGAGTGTCAGAGGTGTACCTGGGAAGGTCAGAGGTGTACCTGGGAGTGTTAGGTGCACGAGAACTGAGGTACCTGGGAGTGTAAGAGGTGTGCCTGGGAGTGTCAGAGCAGCACTTGGGAGTGTCAGAGGAGCAAATTTGAGTGTCTGAGGTACCCTGGCAGTGTCTGAGGTGTACCTGGAGTGTCTGAGGTGCACTGGCAGTGTCTGAGGTGTACTGGCAGCAAGAAGGTGTACCTGGGAGTGCTGGGCGGTGTACCTGGGAGTGATAGAGGTATCAGGGAGTGACAGAGGAGTACCTAGGAGGTCAGAGGATACCTGGGAGGTCAGAGGTGTACCTGGGAGCATCGGGAGGCACTGGGAGTGTCAGAGGTGTACCTGGGAGTGTCAGAGATGTACCTGGGAGTGTCAGAGGTGTACCTGGGAATGTTGGACGTGTACCTGGGAGTCTCAGAGGTACCAGGAATGTCAGAGGCACCAGAGAGTGGTCAGAGGTGTACCTGGGAGTGTCGGAGGTGTACCTGGGAGTGTCTGGAGGCACCTGGAGTATCGGGGAGCAACCTGGGAGCACGGGAGTTGTACCCAGGAGTGTGAGAAGTGTACCTGGGATTTTCTTGGGTGTACCTGGGAGTGTCTGGGTGTACTGGGGAGTGTCTGAGGTGTACTGGAAGTGTCAGAGGTGTACCTGGGAGTGTCAGAGGTGTATCTGGGAGTGCAGGGGTGCACCAGGGAGTGTCTGAGGTGTACCTGGGAGGCCAGAGGTGCACGGGGAGTGGAGGTGTACCTGGCAGTGTCTGGAGGTGTACCTGGCAGGCCATGGTGTACCTGGGAGCATGGCAGGTACCTGGGAATGCCTGAGGTACCTGAGCAAGTCAGAGGTGTGCCTGGGAGGTAGAGGTGCACCCTGGAGGCCAGAGGACAAATCTTGAGTGTCTGAGGTGTACCTGGGAGTGTCTGAGGTGTACCTGGGAGTGCCTGAGGTACCTGGCATGTCAGATATGTACCTGGCAGTGTCTGAAAAGGCACCTGGCAGTGCTGGCGGTGTACCTGGGAGTGTCAGAGGTGTACCTGGGAGGTCAGAGGTATCAGAGTGACAGAGGAGTACCTAGGAGGTCAGAGGTGTACCGGGGAGTGTCAGAGGTGTACCTGGGAGCACGGAGGTACCTGGGAGTGTCGGAGGTACCTGGGAGTGTCAGGAGGTGTACCTGGAGGTCAGAGATGGCCTGGGAGTGTCACAGGTGTATCTGTGAGTGTTGGACGGTACCTGGGAGTCTCAGAGGTGTACCAGGGAATGTCAGAGGTGTACCAGAGAGTGTCAGAGGTGTACCTGGGAGTGTCGGAGGTACCCAAGTGTCTGGGTGTACCTGGGAGTATCGGGGAGACCTGGGAGGTTGGAGGTGTACCTGCGAGGTGAGAAGGTACCTGGGAGGTCAGAGGTGCACAAGGAGTGTCAGAAGAATACCTAGGAGTGTCAGAGGTGTACCTGGAGGCCAGAGGGCAAAGGAGTATCGGAGGTTACCTGGGAGTGCCGGAGTGTACCTGGGAGTGTCGGAGACGGACCTGGGAGTCTCAGAGGTGTACCTGGGAATATCAGAGGTGTACCTGGGCAAGGAGGTGTACCTGGGAATGTCAGAGGCATACCAGGAGTGCTCAGTGAAGTACCTGGGAGCCAAAGGTGTGTACCTGGGAGACGGGAGGTGTACCTGGGAATATCGGAGGTGAACTAGGGAGGTCAGAGGTGTACCTGGGAGTCTCAGAGGTGAAACAGGGAGTGCTCAGATGAGTACCTGGGAGTGCTGGGGAGGTGTTCCAGGAGGCCAGGAGTACCTGGGAGTCTCAGCAAAACTGGGAGAATGAGGTGTACCTGGGAATATCGGAGGTACCTGGAATACAGATCAGGTACCAGGGAGGTCAGGAGGTGAACCTGGAGGTCGGAGGTCACGGGAGCCAAGAAGAGTACCTGGGATTGCACAGAGGTGTGCCTGGCAGCAACAGAGGTAACCCTGGGAGTGTCTGGAGATGTACCTGGGAGGTTGGGAGGTGTATCTGGGAGAGCCGGACGTGTAACTGGGAGGCCGAGGTGTACCATGGAATGTCAGTGGAGTACTTGGGAGCAAGAGGTGCCTGGGAGTGTCAGACGGTGCCTTGGAGTTTCAGGTACCTGGAGTGCTCAGAGGTGTACCTGGGAGCAGAGCACCTGGGATTGTGGGAGAAGTGTACCTGGGAGGCCGGAGGTGTACCTGAGTTTATAGGTGTACCTGGGAGTGTCAGAGGTGTACCTGGGAGTGTCAGAGGTACCCGGGAGGTCAGAGGTGCACTTGGGAGTGTCGGAGGTGACCTGGGAGGTGAGAAGGTACTGAGTGTCTGGGGGCACCTGGGAGGTGTGAGGTTTCTGGGAGTGTCAAAGGTGCCCTGGGAGGTCAGAGGTACCTGGGAGCAAGAGGTACCAGGAGTGTCAGTGAGTACCTGGGAGTGTCAGAGGTGTACCTGGGAGGAGTCGGAGGGCAGGAGTGAGAGGGTGTACCTGGCAGTGTCAAGGTGTACCTGGGAGGTGGGAGGTGTACCTGGGAGATCTGAAGGTACCTGGGAGTGTCTGGAGGTGTACCTGGGAGGCCGAGGAGTACCTGGGAGTGTCAGAGAAATACTAGGAGTGTCACAGAGTACCTGGGAGTGTGGAGAGGTTTACCTGGGAGGTCAGAGAAACCAGGAGTGAAAGAGGTGTACCTGGTGTCAAAGGTGTACCAGGGAGGTCAGAGATGTACCAGGAGGCTGCAGGTGTATCTGGGAGTGTCGGACGTGTATCTGGGAGCACAGAGGTGTACCAGGCATGTCAGTGAGTACGGCAGTGTCAGGAGGCCTGTGGGAGTGTCGGACGTATCTGGGAGTGTTAGAGGTATCAGGAGTGACAGAGGAGTACCTAGGAGGTTCAGAGGTGTACTTGGGATTTAGGTGTACCTGGGAGTGTCTGAGGTGTACCTGGGAGCCAGGGGAGAAACTGAGAGTGAAAGAGGTGTACCTGGGAGTGTCAGAGTGTACCAGGGAGTGTCATGTGCCCAGAGGTCAGAGGTGAGTAGGGAGTGTGAGAGGAATACCTAGGGAGGTGAGAGGTGCACTGGGAGCCAGAGAGGTGTACCTAGGAGTATTGGAAGCTTACCTGGGAGCAGCCAGAGTTGTACCTGGGAGTGCCGGAGACGGACTTGGGAGGTCAGAGGGTACCTGGGAGTATCAGAATGTGTACCTGGGAGGCCAGAGGTACCTGGGAATGTCAGAGGTATACCAGGAGTGCTCAGTGAAGTACCAGGGAGCCTCAAAGGTGTACCTGGGAATATCGGAGGTGTACCTGGGAACACGGAGGTGTACCTGGGAGTAACAGGAGGTACCAGGGAGTGTCAGTGAGAATGGGAGCTCAAAGGTGTACCTGGGAGCATCAGAGGTGTCACCTGGGAATATCGGATGTGTAACCTGGGAATATCGAAGGTGTACCTGTGAGTCTCAGAGGGCACCTGGGAGGGTCGGAGGTACCTGGGAGTGTCACAGAGTACTAGGATGGCTAGAGGTGTACCTGGTGTCAGAGGTGTACCTGGGAGTGTCAGAGATGTACCAGGAGTGTCAGAGGTGCATCTGGGAGAGCCGGACGGTACCTTGGAGTGTCAAAGGTGTACCAGCATGTCAGTGAGCACTTGGGAGTGTCAGAGGTACCTGAAGTGTCAGAGATGTACCTTTGGAGAGTCAGAGATGTACCTGGAGCGAGGTACCTGGGAGTGTCGGAGGTGTACCTGGGAGGTGAGAAGTGTACCTGGGAGTGTCGGAGGTGTACCTGGGAGGTCGGAGGTACCAAGCAGTGTCATGGTGTACCTGGGAGTGTCAGAGGTACTAGGGAATGTCAGTGGAGCAACCTGGGAGGTCAAAGGACGTACCTGGGAGGTCAGAGGTACCTGGGAGGCCAGAGGTAACTGGAGGTCAGAGGTGTACCCAGTTAGTGTCGGAGGTGTACCTGAGAGGTGAGAATTGTACCTGGGAGTGTCTGGGGTGTACCTGGGAGTGTCTGAGGTACCTGGGAGTGCATAGGTACCTGGGAGAGCCAGAGCTGTACCTGGGAGCAACAGTACCAGGGAGCCAGTGGAGCACCTGGGAGGTCAGAGGTGTTCCTGGGAGTGTCGGAGATGACATGAGTGTCAGAGGTACCTGGCAGTGTCAGCGGTGTACCTGATTTCAGAGGTGTGCCTGAGAGTGTCAGAGAAGTAGCAGGGAGCACAGGAGCACCTGGGAGTGTGAGAGGTGTATCTGGGAGTGTGAGAGTTGTACCCAGGAGTTTCTGAGGGTACCTGGGAGTGTCAGAGGTGTACCTGGGAGTGTTTCAGGTGTACCTGGGAGTGACTAGGTACCTGGGATTGGGGAGGTGTACCTGGCAGGCCAGAGTTGTAAGGGGGAGTGTCTGAGGTGTACCTGGGAGCGCTGGGAGGTGTACCAGGAGGTAGAGGAATACCTAGGAGGCCAGGGGAGTACCTGGGAGTGCCACAGGAGTGCCTGGGATTGCTGAGAGGTGTACCTGGCAGCCAGGTACCTGGGAGCAGAGATGTACCAGGTGACACAAGGTGTATCTGGGAGGTCGGACGTATCTGGGAGTGTCAGAGGTACCAGGGTATGTCAGTGGAGCACGGCAGTGCTGAGAGGTGTATCTGGGAGTGTCGGACGTGTATCTGGGAGTGTTAGAGGATCAGGAGTGACAGAGGAGACCTAGGAGGCAGAGGTACCTGGGAGTCAGGGTGTACCAGTAAGTGGGGGTCAGTGGAGTACCTGGGAGTGTCAGAGGTGTACCTGGGAGGCTCAGAGGTGTACCTGGGAGTGTCAGAGGTGTATCTGGGAGGTCGGACGTGTATCTGGGAGTGCTGGGAGGTGTACCAGGAATGTCAGGTGAGTACCTGGGAGGCAGAGGTGCACTGGGAGTGTCAGAGGTGTACCTGGGAATGTCAGAAGTGTATCTGGGAGTGCCGGACGTACCTGGGAGTGCTGAGTGGTGTACTAGGGAATGTCAGTGGCGTACCTGGAGCAGTCAGAGGTGTACCTGGGAGGCCAGAGGTACCTGGGAATGTCAGAGGTGTACCTGGGAGGTCAGAGGTACCAGAGAGTGTCAGAGGTGTACCGGAGTGTCGGAGGTGTACCTGGGAGTGTCTGGGGTGTACCTGGGAGCATGTGGTGTACCTGGGAGTGCCTGAGGTGTACCTGAGTGTCAGAAGTGTATCTGGGAGTGTCGAGGTGCACCTGGGAGTGTCATGGGAGAAACCAGGAGGAAAGAGGTGTACCTGGGAGTGTCAGAGGTACCAGGAGTGTCTGAGGCACCAGGAGGTCAGAGGTGTACCAGGGAGTGTCAGAAGAATACCCAGGATTGCAGGAGGAGATCTGGGAGTGCTCAGAGGTGACCTAGGAGCACGGGAAGTTACCTGGGAGTGTCGGAGTTGTACCTGGGAGTGCCAGAGGCGTGACCTGGGAGGTCAGATGTGACCTGGGAGCATCAGAATGAGTACCTGGGAGTGCTGGGAGATGCCTGGGAGGTCGGAGGTGTACCTGGGAGCAAGGTGTACCTGGGAGGTGAGAGGTGTACCAGGAGTGTGAGAGGTGTACCAGGGAGGTCAGAGGTGCACCAGGGAGGCTGTGGGAGTATCTGGGAGTTCAAGGTGTACCTGGGATATCTGAGGTGTACCTGGGAATATCGGAGGTGTACCTGGGAACATCGGTGTACCTGGGAGGACAGAGATGTAACTGGGAGTGTCGGAGGTGGTACCTGGGAGGTCACAGGAGTACCTGGGATTGACAGAGGTGTACCTGGCAGAAGCCAGAGGTGTACCTGGGTGGCTAGAGATGTACCAGGGAGTGTTAGAGGTGGGAGGTCGGACGGTACCTGGGAGTGCTGGGAGGTACCAGGCATGTCAGTGGAGCACGGAGTGTCAGAGGTACCTGGGAGGTCAGAGATGTACCTGGAGTGTCAGAGATGTACCTGGGAGCTGGGAGGTACCTGGGAGGCCGGAGGTACCTGGGAGGTGTGAGTAGTGACCTGGGAGGCCGGAGGTGCACCTGGGAGTGCCGGAGGTGTACCACAGTGCTAAGGGTGTACCTGGGAGTGTCAGATGTGTACCAGGAATGTCAGGAGCACCTGGGAGTGTCAAAGGATGTACCTGGAGGTCAGAGGTGTACCTGGGAATGTCAGAGGTGTACCTGGGAGTGTCAGGAGGTTCACCTGTTAGTGTCGGAGGTGTACCTGAGAGTGTGGAGAATTGTACCTGGGAGTGTCTGGGGTGTACCTGGGAGGTCTGAGGTGTACCTGAGCAACAAGGTACCTGGGAGGTGAGAGGTACCTGGGAGGTGGAGAGAGGTGTACCTAGAGTGTCTTGAAGTGTACCTAGGAGTTCAGAGGACCTGGGAGTGTCTGAGGTGTACTTGGAGATGTCTGAGGTACCTGGGAGTCAAGCGAACCAGGGAGAAAGAGGTGTACCTGGAAGTCAGAGGTGTAAGGGGAGGCCCAGGGGGTACCTGGGAGTGTCAGAGGTGCACCTGGGAGTGTCAGAGGTGTACTTAGGGAGCACGGAGGTTTACCTGGGAGTGTCGGAGTTGTACCTGGGAGTCGGAGGTGTGCCTGGGAGCAGAAGTGTACCTGGAGAAGTTGGAGGCCATACCTGGGAGTGTCGGAGGTGTACCTGTGAGTGTCAGAGGTGTACCTGGTAGTGTCAGAGGTGTACCTGGAGCAAGCATGTGTACCTGGGAATGTCTGGAGGTGTACCTGGGAGTATCAGACGTGTCTCCTGGAGTGTCAGAGGTGCACCTGGGAGTGTCAGAGGACAAATTTGAGTGTCTGAGGTACCTGGGAGTGTCTGAGGTACCTGGGAGTGTCTGAGGTGTACCTGGCAGTGTCTGGAGGTGTACTTGGCAGTGTCATGGTGTACCTGGGAGTGCTGGGCGGTAGCTGGGAGTGTTAGGTGTATCTGGGAGTGTGAGAGGTACCTAGGAGTCTCAGAGGCATACCTGAGAGTGTCAGGAGGTGACCTGGGAGGTTTCCAGGTGTCCCTGGAGTGCTCTAAGGTGTACCTGGAGGTCAGGGGCGAACCAGGGAGTGAAAGAGGTGACCTGGGAGGCTGCAGAGGTAAGGGGGAGGTCTGAGGTGTACCTGGGAGCGCTGGAGAGGTGTACCAGGGAGTGCTAGAGGAATACCTAGAGGTCAGAGAGTACCTGGGAGTGTCACAGGAGTACCTGGGATTGCAGAGGTGTACCTGGCAGTGTCAGAGGTGCCTGGGAGGCTGGGAGATGTACCAGGGAGTGTCAAAGGTGATCTGGAGTGTCGGACGTATTTGGGAGTGCTCAGAGGTGTACCAGGGTATGTCAGTGGAGTACTTTGGCAGTGTCAGAGGTGTATCTGGGAGGTCGGACGTGTATCTGGGAGTGTTAGAGGTGTCTCAGGAGTGACAGAGGAGTACCTAGGAGTGTCAGAGGTGTACCTGGGAGTCAGGGGTGTACCAGTGAGTGTCAGGGAGTACCTGGGAGTGTCAGGAGGTACCTGGGAGCACAGAGGTACCTGGGAGTGCCAGAGGTATCTGGAGTGTCGGACGGTATCTGGGAGTGTCAGAGGTGTACCAGGAATGTCAGTGAGTACCTGGGAGGTCAGAGGTGTACCTGGGGTGTCAGAGAGGTACCTGGGAATGTCAGAAGTGTATCTGGGAGGCCGGACGTGTACCTGGGAGTGCTGGGGTGGTACTAGGAATGCCGGGGAGTACCTGGGAGTGTCAGAGGTGTACCTGGGAGGCCGAGTGTAACTGGGAATGTCGGATGTACCTGGAGTGCAGAGGTGTACCCAGAGAGGCCGAGGTACCTGGGAGTGTCGGAGGTGTACCTGGGAGTGTCTGGGGTGTACTCAGAGACAGTGCGTGTACCTGGGAGTGCCTGGAGGTGTACCTGAGAGGTCAGAGGTATATCTGGGAGTGTCTGAGGTGTACCTGGGAGTGTTAGGGGAGAACCAGGAGTGAAAGAGGTGTACCTGGGAGTGTCAGAGGTGTACCAGGGAGTGTCTGGTGTACCTAGGAGTGTCAGAGGTGTACCAGGGAGGTCAGAGGAATACCTGGATTGTGGAGAGGAGTATCTGGGAGCAGAGGTGTACCTAGAGAATCGGAAGCTTACCTGGGAGTGTCGGAGTTGTACCTAGGAATGTCAGAGGTACCTGGGAGTGTCAGAGGTGTAAGGGGAGGTCTGAGGTGTACCTGGGAGCGTCAGGAGGCATAACCAGGAGGTTGAGGAATACTAGGAGGTAGAGGAGTACCTGGGAGGTCACAGGAGTACCTGGGATTGTCAGAGGTGTACCTGGCAGTGTCAGAGGTGTACCTGGGAGTGTCAGAGATGTACCAGGAGTGTCAAGGTGTATCTGGGAGGTGGACGGTATCTGGGAGGCCAGATGTGTACCAGGGTATGTCAGTGGAGTACTTGGCAGTGTCAGAGGTGTATCTTGGGAGTGTCGGACGTGTATCTGGGAGTGTTAGAGGTGTATCAGGGAGTGACAGAGGAGTACTTAGGAGTGTCAGAGGTACCTGGGAGTCAGGGGGTGTACCAGTGAGTGTCAGTGAGTACCTGGGAGGTCAGAGGTGTACCTGGGAGGTCGGAGGTGTACCTGGGAGCCAGAGGTATCTGGGAGAGTCGGACGTATCTGGGAGTGTCAGAGTACCAGGGAATGTCAGTGGGAGTACCTGGGAGGTCAGAGATGTACCTGGAGTGTCAGAGGTGTACCTGGGAATGTCAGAAGTGTATCTGGGAGTGTCGGACGTGTACCTGGGAGTGTCAGTGGTGTACCAGGAATGTCAGTGGAGCACCTGGGAGGTCAGAGGTGTACCTGGGAGGCTCAGAGGTGTAACTGGGAATGTCAGATGTACCTGGGAGGCCAGAGGTGTACCAGGAGAGTGTCAGAGGTGTACCTGGGAGCCGAGGTGTTCCTGGGAGTGTCTGGGTGTACCTGGGAGCATGTGGGTGTACCTGGGAGTGCCTGGAGGTACCTGAGAGTGTCAGAGGCATCTGGGAGTGTCTGAGGTACCTGGGAGGCAGGGGGAGAACCAGGAGGAAAGAGGTGTACCTGGGAGCAAGCTGAGGTGTACCTGGGGAGTGTCTGAGTGTACCTAGGAGGCAGGGTACCAGGGAGTGTCAGAGGAATACTTGGATTGGGAGAGAGTACCTGGGAGGCCAGAGGTGCCCAGGAGAATCGGAAGTGTACCTGGGAGGTCGGAGTTGTACCTGGGAATGTGGGAGGTGTACCTGGAGCAACAGGAGGTGTAAGGGGAGGTCTGAGGTGTACCTGGGAGGTCAGAGGTGTACCAGGGAGGTCAGAGGAAGACCTAGAGGTCAGAGGTGTACCTGGGAGGTCACAGGAGTACCTGGGAGTGCTGGGAGGTGTACCTGGCAGTGGGAGAGGTGTACCTGGGAGTGTGAGAGATGCACCAGGAGGTCAAAGGTGTATCTGGGAGTGTCGGACGTATCTGGGAGTGTCAGAGGTGCACCAGGAATGTCAGTGAGTACCTGGGAGAGGTACCTGGGAGTGCTAGTGTACCAGAATGTCAGAAGTGTATCTGGGAGTGTCGGACGTGCACCTGGGAGTGTCAGTGGTGTACTAGGTAATGTCAGTGGAGTACCTGGGAGTGTCAGAGGTGTACCTGGGAGTGTCAGGAGGAACTGGGAATGTCAGATGTGTACCTGGGAGTGTCAGAGGTGTACCAGAGAGTGTCAGAGGTGTACCTGGGAGTGTCGGAGGTGTTCCTGGGAGTGTCTGGGGTGTACCTGGGAGTATGTGAGGTGTACCTGGGAGTGCCTGAGGGTACCTGAGAGTGTCAGGAGGCATACCTGGGAGTGTCTGTGTACCTGGGAGCAGGGGGAGAACCAGGAGTGAAAGAGGTGTACCTGGGAGTGTCAGAGGTGCCCACAGGAGTGTCTGAGGTGTACTAGGAGTGCAGAGGTGTACCAGGAGTGTCAGAGGAATACCTTGATTGTGAGAGGAGTATCTGGGAGTCAGGAGGTGAACCTAGGAGAACTGGAAGTTTACCTGGGAGTCCGGAGTTGTACCAGGAATGTCAGAGGTGTACCTGGGAGTGTCTGAGGTGTATCGGAGAGTGTCAGAGGTGTACCTGTGTGTCTGGAGGTGTACCTGGAGTGTCAGGGAGAAACCAGGAGTGAAAGAGGTGCACCTGGGAGTCAAAGGTGTACCAGGAGTGTCTGAGGCACCCAGGAGGCAGAGGTGTACCTAGAAGTGTCTGAGGTACTGCTGAGTGTCAGAGGTGTACCTGGGAGTTTCTGAGGTGTACCTGGAATGTCAGAGGTGTACTTGGAGTGTCAGGTGTACCTGGGAGTCAAGTGGTGTACCTGGGAGTGTCAGAGGTGTACCAGGGAGTGTCTGATGTGTACCCAGGAGTGTCAGAGGTGTACCAGGAGTGGTCAGGAGTATACCTAGGATTGTGAGAGGTGACCTGGGAGTGTCAGAGGTGTACCTAGGGAGTATCGGAAGCTTACCTGGGAGTGTCAGAGTTGTACCTGGGAGTGTCGGAGGAGGACCTGGGAGTGTCGAGGTGTACCTGGGAGCATCAGAATGTGCACCTGGGAGTGTCAGAGGTGTACCTGGAATGTCAGAGGTATACCAGGGAGCAGAGTGAAGTACCAGGGAGTCTCAAAGGTGTACCTGGGAGTATTTGAGGTGTACCTGGGAGTGTCAGAGGTGTACCAGGAGTGTCAGTGGAGTACCTGGGAGTCTCAATGGTGTACCTGGGAGTATCAGAGATGTACCTGGGAATATCGGAGGTGTACCTGGGAGTGTCAGAGGTGCAACAGGAGTGTCGGTGGAGCACCTGGGAGTCTCAAAGATGTGCCTGGGAGTATCAGAGGTGTACCTGGGAATATCGGAGGTGTACCTGGGAATATCGAAGGTGTACCTGGGAGTGTCAGAGTGTACCTGGGAGTGTCGGAGGTGTACTTGTGTCACAGGAGTACCTGGGATTGCCAGAGGTGTACCTGGCAGTGTCAGAGGTGTACCTGGGAGGTCAGAGATGTACCAGGAGTGTCAAAGGTGTATCTGGGAGTGTCGGACGTGTACCTGAGTGTCATAGGGTGCACCAGGGTATGTCAGTGAGTACTGGAGTGTCAGAGGTGCACCTTGAGTGTCAGAGATGTACTGGAGTGTCAGAGATGCACCTGAGTGTTAGGAGGTGCCTGGGAGTGTCGGAGGTGTGCCTGGGAGGTGAGAAGTGGTGCACTGAGTGTCGGAGGTACCTGAGTGCTGAAATGTACCAAGCAGTGTCAACGGTGTACCTGGGAGTGTCAGAGGTGTACCAGGGAATGTTAGTGGAGTACCTGGAGTGTCAGGATGTACCTGGGAGTGTCAGAGGTGTACCTGTTAGTGTCGGAGGTGTACCTGAGAGTGGAGAGAATTGTACCTGGGTGTGTCTGGGGTGTACCTGGAGTGTCTGAGGTACCTGGGAGGTCAAAGGTGTACCGGGAGTGTCAGAGCTGTGCCTGGGAGTTTCAGGAAGCACCAGGAGGTCAGTGAGTACCAGGAGTGGCCAGAGGTGTACCTGGCAGTGTCAGCGGTGTACCTAGGATCAGAGGTGCCTGGCAGTGTCTGAGGTGCACCTGGGAGTGTCTGTGGTGTACCTGGGGAGGTCAGGAGAAGTGCCCAGGGAGGTCACAGGAGTACCTGGGAGTGTGAGAGGCCTGGGAGTGTGAGATGTACCCAGGTGTGTCTGAGGTGTACCTGGGAGTGCTTGAGGTGTACCTGGCAGTGTTCGTGGCCTGGCAGTGCCTGAGGTGTACCTGGGAGGTCAGTGAGTACCTGGGAGTCTCAATGGTACCTGGGAGTATCAGAGATGTACTTGGGAATATAGGAGGTGTACCTGGGGTGTCAGAGGTACCAGGGAGTGTCAGGGAGTACCTGGGAGTCTCAAAGATGTACCTGGGAGTATCAGAGGTACTGGGAATATCGGAGGTACCTGGGAATATCGAAGGTGTACCTGGGAGTGTCAGATGTACCTGGGAGTGTCGGAGGTGTACCTGGGTGTGTCACAGGAGTACCTGGGATGCCAGGAGGTGTACCTGGCAGTGTCAGAGGTGTACCTGGGAGTGTCAGAGATGAACCAGGAGTGTCAAGGTGTATCTGGGAGTGTCGGACGTGTTCCTGGGAGGTCATAGGTGTGCCAGGGTGGTGTCAGTGTGAGTACTTCGGAGTGAGAGGTGTACCTTGGAGGTCAGGATGTACCTGGAGTGTCAGAGATGTACCTGGGAGTAGTAGAGGTGTACCTGGGATGTCGGAGGTACCTGGGAGGTGAGAAGGTGACCTGAGTGTCGGAGGTGTACCTGGGAGTGTCGGAGGTGTACCAAGCAGTGTCAACGGTGTACCTGGGAGTGTCAGAGGTGTACCAGGGAATGTTAGTGGAGTACCTGGAGTGCCAAGGATGTACCTGGGAGTGTCTGAGGTACCCAGTAGGTCGGAGGTGTACCTGAGAGTGAGAGAATTGTACCTGGGTGTGTCTGGGGTGTACCTGGGAGTGTCTGAGGTGTACCTGGGAGTGTCAAAGGTGTACCTGGAGCTGAGCTGTGCTCAGGAGTGTCAGGGGTGTACCAGGAGGTCAGTGGAGTACCAGGGAGGCCAGAGGTGTACCTGGCAGTGTCAGCGGTGTACCCAGGATTGTCAGAGGTGCCTGGCAGTGTCTGAGGTGTACCTGGGAGTGTCTGTGGTGTACCTGGGAGTGCAGAGAAGTACCAGGGAGGTCACAGGAGTACCTGGAGTGTGAGAGGTGTACCTGGGAGTGTGAGAGATGTACCTAGGTGTGACTGAGGTGTACCTGGGAGTGTTTGAGGTGTACCTGGCAGTGTCTGAGGTGTACCTGGCAGTGTCTGAGGTGCACTGGCAGTGTCAGCGGTGTACCTGGGAGTGTCAGCGGTGTACCCTAGAGAGGTATCAGGGAGTATCGGAGGTGTACCTGGAGTGTCAGAGGTGTATCTGGGAGTGTGGGACGGGGAGTTTCAGAGTACCAAGGAATGTCAGTGGAGTACCTGGGAGTGTCAGAGGCACCGGAGTGTCAGAGGTGTACCTGGGAGCTGTCAGAGGTGAACCTGGGAGTGTCAGAGGAGGCCTGGGAGTGTCAGAGAAGCACCACGGAGTGTCGCTGGAGGAGCTGGGAGTGTGAGAGGTACCTGGGAGTGTGAGATGTGTACCAGGTGTGTCTGAGGTGCACCTGGAGTGTCTGAGGTGTACCTGGCAGTGTCTGGAGGTGTACCTGGTGTGCCCTGGCAAAGTGGCAGTGTCATGTACCTGGGAGTGTCAGAGGTGTGCCTGGGAGGCAGGGTGTACCTGGGAGGTCAAGAGGTGTACCTGGGAGCAGGGAGGTGTCCCTGGGAGTGTCCAGAGGTGTACCTGGGAGTGTCAGAGGTGTACCTGGGAGCAAGAGATGTACCTGGAGTGTCAGAGGTGTATCTGGGAGTGTTGTAATGCACCTGGGAGTCTCAGAGGTACCAGGAATGTCAGTGGAGCCTTGGGAGGCTGAGAGGTGTACCATGGAGTGTCAGGAAACACCAGAGTGTCAGAGGTGTACCTGGGAGTGTCAGAGGTGTATGAGCATCGGAGGTTTACCTGGAGTGTCTGAGGTGTGTACTGGGAGTGTCAGGAGGTGGAATTTGGGAGCATCTGAGGCATGGAGTGTCAGAGATGTTCCAGAGTGTCAGAGGTGTATCTGGAGTGTCGGACGTGTACCTGGGAGTCTGGGGAGACCAGGGGTATGTCAGTGGAGTACTTTGGGAGGTCAGAGGTGCCTGGGAGGTCAGAGATGTACCTTGGAGTGTCAGAGATGTACCTGGGCGTGTAAGAGGTGTAACTGGGAGTTTCGGAGGAGTACCTGGGAGGTGAGAAGTGTACCTGGGAGGCTGGAGGTACCTGGGAGGCCGGAGGTGTACCTGGGAGTGTCGGAGGTGACCTGGGAGTGTCAGAGGTACTGAGTGTCGGAGGGCCCGAGGTTGAGGTGTACCTGGGAGAGCCGGGAGTACTTAGGAGTGTCAGAGATGTACCAGGGAGTGTCACAGGAGGAGTGAGAGGTACCTGGGAGTGTGAGAGGTGTACCTAGGAGTGACTGAGGTGGCACCGGGAGGCCAGAGGTGCGCCTGGGAGTGTCTGAGGTGCACCTGGGAGTGTCTGTAGGCACCAGAATGTCTGAGGTACCTAGAGGTGGGAGAAGTACCAGGGAGGTCTGCAGGAGTGCCTGGGAGGAGAGGTGTACCTGGGAGTGTGAGGTACCTAGGAGTGTCTGAGGTGACCTGGGAGGTCAGAGGTTTACCTGGAATGTCTGAGGTGTACCTGGGAATGTCTAAGGTGCCTGGGAGTCAGGGCGAACCAGGGAGGAAAGAGGTGGACCTGGGAGTGTCAGGAGGTGGGGGAGTGTCTGAGGTGCACTGGGAGTGTCAGGAGCACGGGAGTGTCAGGAAATACCTAGGGAGTGTCAGAGGTGTACCTGGGAGTGTCAGGAGGTATTAGAGTATCGGAGGCTTAACGGAGTGTTGGAGTTGCACCTGGGAGATGTCGGAGGTGTACCTGGGAGCGTGAGAAGTGTTCCTGGGAGGCCGGAGTGTAACTGGAGGCCGAGGTGCACCTGGGAGTGTCAGAGGTGGATGTCAGAGGGGTGCACTGGGAGGCACATGGTGTAAAACTGGGAATGTCTGAGGTACCTGGGAGTGTCAGGTGTGCCTGGGAGTGTCAGGAGGCACTTGGGAGTGTCAGAGAGCACCTTGGAGTGTCTGAGGTGTACCTGGGAGTGTCTAAGGTGTACCTGGCAGTGTCAGAGGTGTACCTGGCAGTGTCTGAGGTGTACCTGGCAGTGTCAGGTGTACCTGGGAGGTTGGCGAACTGGGAGCAGTTAGAGGTGTATCAGGGAGGACAGAGGAGTACCCAGGAGTGTTCGGAGGTGTACCTGGGAGTGTCAGAGGTACCTGGGAGTATCGGAGGTACCTGGGAGTGTCAGAGGTGTACCAGTGTCAGAGGTGTACCTGGGAGTGTCAGAGATGTACCTGGGAGTGTCAGAGGTGTATCTGGAAGTTGGACGTGTACCTGGGAGCCTGGGTGTACCTGGGAGTGTCTGGGTGTACCTGGGAGTGTCTGAGGTACCTGGAAGTCTCAGAGGTGCACGGGGAGGATGAGGTACCTGGGAGTGTCAGGGGTGTACCAGGGAGTGTCAGAGGTGTGCCTGGGAGTGTCAGAGGCACTGGAGGCAGGGGAGAGCATCTTGAGTGTCTGAGGTGTACCTGGGAGTGTCTAAGGTGCACCTGGCAGTGTCTGAGGTGTACCTGGCAGTGTTGAGTATCAGGGAGGACAGAGAGTACCAGAGCAAGAGGTGTACCTGGGAGTGTCAGAGGTGCAATGGGAGGCTGACCAGGAGTAGCTGTGGGAGTACCTAGAGTGCTGGGGAGGTGTGTACCTGGGAGTGTCGGAGGTGTAATGGAGTGTCAGAGGTGTACCTGGCAGTGCTGGGCTGTACCTAGGATTGTCAGAGGTGTGCCTGGGAGTGTCTGGAGGTGTACCTGGGAGTTCCGTGGTGTACCTGAATGTCTGAGGTGTACCTAGGAGTGTCAGAGAAGTACCAGGGAGTGTCACAGGAGTACCTGGGAGTGTGAGAGGTGTACCTGGGAGTGTGAGAGGTGTACCCAGGGAGTGTCTGAGGTGTACCTGGGAGTGCCAGAGGTGTACCTGGGAGTGTCAGAGGTGTACTGGGAGTGTCAGAGATGTACCTGGGAGCACAGAGGTATCTGGGAGGTTGCACGTGTACCTGGGAGTCTCAGAGGTACCAGGAATGTCAGTGGAGTACCTGGGAGGTCAGAGGTACCTGGGAGGTCAGAGGTGTACCTGGGAGTGTCAGAGGTGAACCTGGGAGTGTCAGGTGTACCTGGGAGTGTCAGAGGTGTACTAGGAAGTTTGAGGTGTACCTGGGAGGTCAGAGGTGTACTAGGGAGTGCCAGAGGAATACCTAGGAGGGTCAGAGGTGTACCTGTGAGTGTCAGAGGTGTACTTAGAGCACGAGGTTACCTGGGAGTGTCGACGTTGTACCTGGGTATGTCGGAGGCGGACCTGGGAGTGTCAGAGGTGTATAGGCGGGAGTATCGGAGGGAACATGGGAGGTCAGAGATGTACCTTGGGAGTAGTCAGAGGTGTACCCAAGAAATGCCAGAGGGTGCCTGGGAGTGTCAGAGGTGTACCAGAGAGTGTCAAAGGTGTACCTGGAGTGTCAGAGGTGTACCTGGAGTGTCTGGGTGTACTGGATATCTGCAGGTACCTGGGAGGTCTGAGGTGTACCTGGGAGTGTCAGAGGTACCAGGGAGTGTCAGAGGTGTACTTGGGAGTGTCTGAGGTGCACGTGGGAGTGCCAGGAGATGTTCATGGAGTGTCAGAGGTATCTGGGAGTGTCGGACGTACCTGAAGTGTGGGAGGTGTACCAGGGTATGTCGGTGAGTACTTTGGAGGTCAGAGGTGCACCTGGGAGTGTCAGAGATGCACCTGGAGTGTCAGAGATGTACCTGGGCGTGTAAGAGGTGTAACTGAGCTTGGAGGAGTACCTGGGAGGTGAGAAGGCACCTGGGAGTGTCGGAGGTGTACCTGGGAGTGTCGGAGGCACTGGGATGTCGGAGGTGTACCTGGAGGCCAGGAGGTGCCTGAGAGTGTCGGAGGTACCTGAGTCAGAGGTACCTGGGAGTGTCGGAGGTGTACTTAGGAGGCCGAGAGATGTACCAGGGAGGTCAAGCACAGAGGCCCGGAGTGTGAGAGGTACCTGGGAGAGTGAGAGGTGTACCTAGGAGGACTGAGGTGTACCTGGGAGGCCAGAGGTGTGCCTGGGGAGTGCCTGAGGTGTACCTGGGAGTGTTCAGGTACCTGGGAATGTCTGAGGTGTACCGGAGAGTCAGAGAAGTACCAGGGAGTGTCACAGGAGCACGGGAGTGGGGAGAGGTGTACCTGGGAGGGAGAGGTGCACAGGGAGTGTCTGGAGGTGCACCTGGGAGGTTGGGAGAAGCCATCGGGAATGCCTGAGGTGCCCTGGGAATGTCCAGCAAAGCTGGCCAGGGGCGAACCAGGAGTGAAAGAGGTGTACCTGAGAATGTCAGAGGTGTAAGGGAGTGTCTGAGGTGTACCTGGGAGTGTCAGAGGTGTACCATGGAGGTCAGAGAAACACCCAGGAGTGTCAGAGGTACCTGGGAGAGCCAGAGGTGCATTAGGGAGTATCGGAGGTTTACCTGGGAGTGTTGGTTGGTACCTGGGAGTGTCGGAGGTGTACTGGGGAGCGTAGAGAAGGTTCCTGGGAGTGTCGGAGGTACCTGGGAGTGTCGGAGGTGTACCTGGGAGTGTCAGAGGTGTACTTGGGAGTGCTGAGAGGTGTACCTGGGAGGTCAGGTGTACCTGGGAATGTCTGAGGTGTACCTGGGAGGCCAGAGGTGCCTGGAGTGTCAGAGGTGCACTTGGGTTGTCAGAGAGCACCTTGGAGTGTCTGAGGTGCACCTGGGAGTGTCTAAAAGGTTTACAGTGTCTTGAGGTGTACCTGGCAGTGTCTGAGGTGCACTACAGTGTCAGCGTGTACCTGGGAGTGTCATGGTGTACCTGGGAGCAGTTAGAGGTGTATCAGGGAGTGACAGAGGAGCACCTAGGAGGAGGCACCTGGGAGGTCAGAGAGGTGCACCTGGAGGACTGGAGGTGTAACTGGGAGTGTCAGAGGTGGAACTCGGAGTGTCAGAGGTGCACCTGGGAGTGTCAGAGATGTACCTGGGAGTTGAGAGGTATTCAAAGTGTTGGATGTACCTGGGAGTGCCTGGGTGTACCTGGGAGTGGCTGGGGTGCACCTGGGAGCCTGAGGCACCGGAAGTCTCAGGTGCACAATGGGGAGGTCAGAGGTGCACCTGGAGTGCCTGTGTACCAGGGAGGCCAGAGGTGTGCCTGGGAGGTCAGAGGCACTTGGGAGGCCAGAGGAGCACCTGGAGTGTCTGAGGTGTACCTGGGAGTGTCTACAGCACCCAGTGTCTGAGGTGCACCTGGCAGTGTCTGAGGTGTATCAGGGAGCAGAGGAGCACCTAGGGAGGTCAGAGGTAACTGGGAGTGTCAGAGGTGTACCTGGGAGGTCAGGGGTGTACCAGGGAGGCCAGTGGAGCACCTAGGAGGCTCAGAGGTACCTGGGAGTGTCGGAGGTAATGGAGGTCAGAGGTGTACCTGGCAGTGCTGGGGCTGTACCTAGGATTGTCAGAGGTGTGCCTGGGAGTGTCTGAGGTGTAACCTGGGAGGTTCAGAAACCTGGGAATGTCTGAGGTGCACCTTAGAGGCCAGAGACACCAGGAAGGGCCAGGAGTACCTGGGAGTGTGAGAGAGGTGTACCTGAGTGTGAGAGGTGTACCAGGAGTGTCTGAGGTGTACCTGGAGTGTCAGAGGTGTACCTGGGAGTGTCAGAGGTGCACCTGGGAGGTCAGAGATGCACCTGGGAGTGTCAGAGGTGTATCTGGGAGGTTGTACTACCTGGGAGTCTCAAGAGGTGCACCAGGGAATGTCAGTGGAGTACCTGGGAGTGTCAGAGGTACCTGGGAGGTCAGAGGTGTACCTGGGAGTGTCAGAGGTGAACCTGGGAGCAGAGGTGTACCTGGGAGGCCAGAGGTGCACTAGGGAGTGTCGGAGGTGTACCTGGGAGGTCAGAGGTGTACTAGGGAGTGCCAGAGGAATACCTAGGAGGGCTGAGAGGTGTACCTGTGAGTGCTGAGGTGTACTTAGGAGTACCGGAGGTTTACCCCGGGAGGTCTGCGTTGTACCTGGGTGTGTCGGAGGTGACCTGGGAGTGTCAGAGGTGTATAGGAGCATCGGAGGTACATGGGAGTGTCAGAGATGTACCTTGGGAGGTCAAAGGTGTACCTGGAATGTCAGAGGTGTGCCTGGGAGTGTCAGAGGTGTACCAGAGAGAGTGTCAAAAGGTGTACCTGGGAGTGCCAGAGGAAAAATGGGAGTGTCGGGTACCTGGGAGTATCAGCAATACGCACCGAACCACACACTGAT